>NC_138866.1:175389816-175645456 GCF_965194805.1 Balaenoptera borealis
TCTGGGATGACTTCTGCCTTCCTCTCTCCCTTGTCTGTGTCTGGGTCCCTCAGTGATTGGCGCTCTTCTGGGTACCTCTGTCCCGCAGGCTGATGCCCTCCTAGGGCTCTGATAGCACATCTTCATTTCCCTGTCCTTTGAGCTCCACTGGTGTTAACAGTTTCTCATTGTTCCAAGTCTGGGTGTCTCAGTATCCCTGGCCACAGCTCTCTGGGTAACTCCCTCATTAAAGTACTTTTATTTAAAACATCTGTGTTGGGTTTCTTCCTCTTCTCCTATATTCTTTCTTGAATTTGTGTAGTGTTTCAGTAGTGTTAGCTCTGAAATCACATGCGATTGGTTTTATTGCTACAACTCTTTTAGAATCATGTTAAATAATGCCATCAGAACAGAAGCAAGCTTAGCAGCATCTACACATAAGAGTTGAGCAATGGATGCATTTTTGGTAATTGGAAAAATAACTCCAAAGACCAATTAAAGCCAAGAACAAACCGAAGGAAACCCACTCAGTAGCTGAGAACCTGCTTAGCCATGGTTTGTTGAAAAAGTCTTTGTAAATGTCCAAAGACAGGAGAAGTCTACCTTGCAAACAACTGTGCTGCATGTAAAGTTTCACAGGCTAAATCCAAACGAGCTCTTCTCCTGGTTGATAAAAAGACAAACTATGTGAACTTTTGGATTTATGCTCTTTTTTTTTCCATCTCGTTTAGTCTAGTCTTTCCTTTTAGTCTAGGGTTCTATTTTAATAGAACACATTGCTAAAAAAGTACACTGTTATTGCTGAATAGAATTATATAACAATTTTATATAAAGATGTATACGATTATTTAATTAAGATGTTAAAATTTTAATATTTTATTTTAAAATACATATGTAAATATTTGCAATAGAGAGAAACAGAATTGGAAAAATATGGGCAGAGTATCCTGGAGGATTGACTGAGAAAGAAAAAAAAAAAAAAAAAAACTCAAAGCAAATAAGATGTGAGTCTTTGGCCAGCAAAGCAAAGAGAAGAGAGAATGATTAGGGTTTAGGGTAAGACAACTCACTCTCTTTCCTCAGTAAAATCAGTAGAAATTTAATGGTGCTGAATTGTGGATTTAAAAAAGCTGATTTAATGGCCTGAAGTGAAAGAACGGGTCATGGATTCTTGGGAGATGGCAACAATAGCTGTTAGCAGATCAAAAATTCAGGAGATGAATTGATTGCAACAAAGAGGGCAATTCCATAGCAATGTGGGGCATTTTGACGAGGCCATTTTAAACAATCAGTTTTGACATCACTGCATGAAAATGACCCTATCAAGGTGTAAAGCCATATTTTAAAGTTATAACCCTGCCTCTTCACCTAGCCCAACCCACCAAGACTATGGGGCCCTTTTATTCATTTTTGTATTGTTGCAACTATTGTTTTGTTTCTTTTAGTTTAACTATATTTTATTCATTTTAAAGATACTTAAAACTATTTTTATTATTATTACCAGTACTGAATTATATAACATAATCATAATATATCAATAGTGTTTTAACTTATAATCAGAAAAGACAATAAAGATATTTTTTGCAACCCAAACCCAGAAACGTGCCACTGATGGTTTTTCAAATGGGCTGTAGCAAGTTAAGGCAATTTGTCACTTTAGACAGAGGCTGAAAATATACATGGTGGTATTAAAATGTGATGGCTGCTGTTGGATGGAAGATCTGCATAACTGAGTAAACCAATATTTTCCAAATGATCAATGTGTGATCACAAAAATCATTCATGATTAAGGAGCCATTGAAAGTGCAAGGTAGGCAAATAAGCTTTAAAGAGAATGAGAAGTTCATGGAGGTGGGTGCAGAGTCTGCATTTCAGCTCCTGTTTAAGAAGCTACTACTTGTCGGTTACACTGAGAGTCAAAGAAGAATATCCACAATTATCCAAAAAGATGATTAAAATACTATTCTCTTTTCCATTAACAACAAAACATATCTTTTTTAGAATTTATAGATTTTAACACTTTTATTGAGATATAGTTCAAATACCATAAAATTCACCTTGTTAACATGTATAGTTCAGTGATTTAAGTATATTCAGAGATAACGTGCAACTGTTATCATAGTCAATTTTAGACAATTTTCACCATCTCAAAAAGAGAACCCTTATCCTTCAGCTACCTTTCACCCATCCTTCATCTCCCCAGCTCTCCACAACCGCAAATCGAATTTTTCTCTCCATAGGTTTGCCCATTCTGGAAATTTCATATTAATTGAATCATATGATATGTGGTTTTTTGTAACTGGCTTCTTTCACTAAAACCATGTTTTCAAGATTCACCCATGTTATAGTATGTACCAGTGCTTCATTGCTTTTCACAGTCAAACGATATTCCATTGTATGGATAGGCACATGTTGTTTATCCATTCATCAGTTGGTGGACATTTGAATTGTTTCTACCTTTTGGCTGTAATGAACAATGCTGCTATGAACATGGGTGTACAAGTTTCTGTGTGAACATACTTTTACTTCTCTTGGGTCTACATCTAGGAGTGAAATTGCTAGGTCATATGTTAACTCTTATTTTAACCATCTAAGGAACTACCAGGCTGTTTTCCAATGTGGCCTCACCATTTTAAATTCCCACCATCAGTGTATAAAGGACTTCTCCACATCCTTTACAACACTTGTTATTATTTGATGTTTTGATTATAGCTATCCTAGTGAGGATAAAATGGTATATTATTGCTGTTTTGATTTGCATTTACTTAATGATTAATGATGTTGAGCATTCTTTCATGTGCTTATTGCTCATTTGTATATCTTTTTTGGGGGAAAGTGTTCAGATACTTTGTCCACTTTTATGTGAGTTATTTGTCATTTTATTATTGAGTTGTAAGAGTTCTTATACATTTTAGATGTAAATCCCTTATCAGAAATGTGATTTGCAAATATTTTCTCTCATTCCGAGGATTCTGTTTTCACTTTCTTCATGGTATTCTTTGAAGCACAAAATCATTTTCTTGATAGTGTCCTTTGAAGCACAAAAAATTTTAATTTTAATAAAGTCATATTTGTCTATTTTTTTTCTTTTTTATACTTTTTTATACTTTTTGGTGTCATAGGAAAGAATCTATTGTCAAATCTGTGGTCATGAAGATTTACTTCTCTGTTTTATTCTAAGAGGTTTATAGTTTTGGCTCTTACACTTAGGTCTCTGATCAATTTTGAGTTAATTTTGTATGTGAGATAAAGCTTCCAACTGCATTCTTTTCATGTGGCTATCCAGTTGTGTGTCACCATTTGTTGAAAAGACTATTCTTTCCCCATTGAATGATTTGCACCCTTCTCAAAAATCAGTTCACCATAGATACATGGGTTTATTTCTGGACTCTCAATTCTATTCCATTGATCTCCATGTCTTTCCTTATGTCAGTACCACACTGTCTTCATTACTGTTCCTCTGTAGTAAATTTTTAAATTAAGATATGTAAATCTTCCAACTTTATTTTCTGTTTTCAGGATTCTTTTGCCTATTCTGAGTCACTTGCAATTCCACATGAATTTCAGAGTCACCTTGTCAATTTTTACAAAGAAGCTAGGCTGCAATTCTGATAGGGATTGCATTGAATCTTTACATCAATTTGAGAAATATTCCATCTTAAAACTAAATCTTCCAGTCTATGAAGATGAATAATTTCCATTTATTTAGATCTTTTAAAATTTCTTTCAACAATGTTTTGTAGTTTTCAGAGTCTGAGATTTGCACCTCATTGGTTACATTTATTCCTAAGTATTTTATTCTTTTTATACTATTGTAAATGGAATTGTTCTCTTGATTTCATTTTCAGATTGTTTATTGCAAGTGTATAGAAATGCAACTGATTTTTTATACTGAGTATATCTTGTGACCTTGCTGAATTCTAATAGTTTTAGTGCATCCCTTAGGATTGTGTCTATACAGGATCATGTCACAGGCAAATGGAAAGAGTTTTACTTTTTTCTTTACAATCTGGATGCACTTTATTTCTTTTTCATCCCTAATTTCCTTGTTATCATAGTCAATAATAACACCTCCAATACAAAGTTGAATAGAAGCGGTGAGAGCAGACACCCTTGTTTTGTTTCCGACCACAAGGAGAAGAAATCGGTCTTTCAAGTTTAGCTGATTTGTCATGATGCTCCTATCACACTGAGGAATTTCACTGGTATTTCTAGTTTGTTGGAGTGTTTTTTTTTTAATTGAAGTATAGTTAATTTACAATGTTGTGTTAGTTTCGCGTGCACAGCAAAGTGATTCAGTTATACATACATATGTGTATATATATATACACACATCTATATATACACATTTGTTATGTGTGTATGTGCTTCTAATATGGCATTTGGTCACCCCCCTCCCCATTTATAGACCCTACTTACCCGTTTCTTTGTACATATGGACATTTTCGATATTCTTGACATTATACCCAGCAACTCTGGGTGCCAGCCACCCTCCACCCACACCCGGGGGTACTTTGGGGGCTTGTCCACTTTGTTTACTTGTCTTTTTGTTTGGGGACTGACTGGATTACTGTGGTGACATCTTTGCTTCCTCACCTCAACGTGAAGCCTCAAGGGGCACGGCCCTGCGTGTGTCCACAGTCATGTTGGGATGGCAGTGTCTCAGGCAGGGCTCTCTTTGTCTCTTATTATGTCCACACTCTGCTTACTTGTCAGTATTTGAGATATATTCTGACGCTGCAGGAGGGCTCCTCCCTACAGCTGCTTTCCCCAATTCACTCCTGAAAACAACTCAGTCTGCAGTTTAACCTCTATTGCCAACGAATCCCCCAACCTCCTCCTAGTCACCCATCATCACCACCTCCACTGCTTGTGAGAGGGTCCTGAGGCTGCAACTTCTCCTCACTCTGTTTCAAAAGAAGGCAGTTCTTTGGGAAGAGAATACAAGGTGTGCCAGGGCCTCCTTCTCCTCCCAGGCAAAATCTCTGTGCCATGGCTCCGGGGCTGGGGACGAGACGGTGCGTGCTTGTCTCCGTGTGACACCACGGCTTTGGGAGCCTCAGTGCAGGAGACAGGGCAATGCCCTCAGGTCTTGTTGGCTTCTCTCTGAGTGTGGAACCTCCATCTTTCCAGCTGAGACAAGAACAATCAAGACTCATGTGTGTGTGTGTGTACATACACGTATAGTTAAATATATATTAATAATTTACATATAATAAATAATTATAAAATAATGTAACAATTTAAGCCGTTTAATATATATACGTATTAATAATTTTGACCAGTTTTGCTGGGAAGTGGGTCTCCTGCTGTCATGTCAGAGGTGGAATCTCATTTTTAAAGTGGCTTTGCACTATTGATACTATGTATAAAATAGACAGCTAATGAGAACACACTGTATAATAGCACAGGGAACTCTATTTAATGCACTGTGGTGACCTAAATGGGAAGGAAATCCAAAAAAAGAGGGGATATATGTATACGTATAGCTGATTCACTTTGCTGTACAGTAGAAACTGATACAGCATTGTAAAAAACTATACTCCAATAAAACTTAATTTTAAAAAATAAAAATAAAGAAAAACTTGGATGTGAGGACAAAAAGAAAATCAGGCACATTTACCTAAATGTTATAATGCTACTCTTCCAGAAATTTGTTTCTTAAGCATAAACTATGTGTGTCTTAAAATAAATAAATAAATAAATAAATAAAATAAAGTGGATTTGCCTCCAGATGGGCTATTAGTCCTATTCTCCAAAGCCAAACATGTTTCTTTATATATGAACTATGTTATTGAGAGAGAGGTTATTGCAGGTGTCTTGTGCAACCTGAACGGCATGTTGTTCTAGCTCATTGTCTCTAGTTATGTATTATTGAATGTAAGGGAGAAATCTGAGAAGTCGTGATGTGGAGCTTTCAAAATATAAGTGACTTCTCAGAGAAATAGCAGATAGCTTGCTCAGAGCAGCTGGAGGTCTGTGTTGGGGGTGAGGGTCTGTGGCTGAACTTGGCTCTCAGTGACCTGAAGTTTGTCTGCCCATCTCTGACTCTACATCCTTGACCCACACCTCTTGGTTGATGCTCACTTTATAGACTGTAGGTCTGAAATTGGTAAGGAAGGCTCAGGAGAGGATGGCTTTGCACATACGTAACTAATATAAAAGCTTATCTTATAATATTTTATTCTTTTAAGTTGGGTCAAAATGTCACTGATCAAAATACCCTGTGACAGTGTAACGTGCCTGGTATTGAAATGGTTGCAGTGGAAAGACAAAGTCATAAAGGTTACAAGCGTTTTCCACAGAGAGGGTATTTTTGGCAGCCTGTAGATTTTGGTAGCTTGGGTGCGGAAGAGGAAGGATTGAGGAAGGCATGCTAATGAGATGAGCAGTGTACCTTTCGAAGAGGATCAACTTCAAGGAATCCAGGAGAGTCTAGAAAAAGTGAGGAAACTGAGGCACATGTCTCCAGCATCAAACACGTGCTGAGGTGGCATGATTTTTAGAAGCTAATGTCACCTAGGAATTCTCAGTGATTCTTTGGAGTCCACAGTAAATATTAGAAGACTGGTATCTTGAATCCCTGCTAATAAGATCTTTCTATGTAACTTTCTACAAATTTTAAATATTTCCAGGAGGGCTGGAAGAGAAGAATATAACACATACGATGGCAGTATTCCACGGAATATTCCTGCTGTGGAGAATTACTAAAAAAAATACGATGGAGTGAAACAACGTTACTCTATTTAATTATTGTAAAAAATAAATAATAAAATATAAAATACCAGTCAATTGCCCATGTCAAATTAGACTATAACTGACGTTAACTCCTGAGAATTACTGAATAAATGTGGAAGTACAGGGGTTGTACCATTCCTGCTCTCATTAAATCCCAGTGAACTCCGTGTCCTCTTATGTCAGATGTTCAACAACATTTTATCAACTTAAGTGTGAGGAGTCTCTCAGCTTTCCAGCACTAAACAAAGATAAATACTTAGAATTAAGTAAGTGTTTTCTTGAAGGTTTTAACTTTACACAATAGAGGGGGTAGATACATGGTATTTTTCCTGCTGTAGTTAGAGATGCATTAATGTTTGTTTAGAGAAACTGGTTCTTCTCAAACATAGCCCACAAATTGAGATAGGAACACTCCCAATTTATTGTCCAATATATACATATACACACCTACTTGTATGCATACACAGATGCATACATATATATACGTACATATATATATCTATACACACATATACCTTATACATATGTGTGCCTGTTTGTATGTAAGCAAAAGGCCAACAGTATCTATTAAGTGACTGTTAGTTACTTTACAGCTAAAATATTCCCATAATCCTTTCCATTATGTTTTATACCGCTCAGGACCCACAGGTCCTGTATAGAAAGGCCATCCAGCACCTTCCACTCTGCAGTATGACAGTGGCTCAATCACCTTAAAGGATGACAAAGTGAGAATAAAGAAGAGAGCTGAAAAGGGCTGCAAGCCATTCAAAATTCATTTGTCAAATTGGAATGCCTTGAGTTGGCATGTGGTTCTTTCAAATAATAGTATGATTTTAGGAATCATTTTAATGATTAATTCGTGGCAAAGTGTCCAACATTCTCCTATTCACCATTCTCTCAATGGTCATCTGTGAATCTATTTTTATTTTTAAATAATATATGTGCAGCATATACTTCATTAGGAAGGACATTAAGAGAGGTTTTTGATGAGAATAAAGTGAATTCAGGCATTTATTACGAATAAGACCAGATGTTTTCCCAGGAGTCTTGCATTCCTAACCACAGGCCAGATTTGAGTGTTAGGTCTCAAGAACTAAACACACTGGGCTTAATGCAAATAAAATTAGAACGAGAAAAGTAATTATCCAGGACTTACAACGGCCAAGTAAAGAAACGAGATGACCGTCCTTCGTACACGGAGGTGCTGCTGATCTGCTATTCACAAGGTACATTCCTTGGAGATATTTTTCTTGGGTTGTAGTTGTGAGGAGTCGTGCTGAGCTAGTCATGTCTTCTCAGGCTTCCTGTCTCCTTAGTCCTAAAGGTATACTTGAGAAAACAGCTGGATGGGCTTAAGGAATAACTTCCTTCACAAAAACTGCCTGACAGGAGATGTGGCTTACTTAATACATCCACAAAAATCAGCAGTGGCCTCTGTGCTGAAAATAGTCCTGCTAGGTGGGAGGCCGGTGGAGGCCAGGCTGACAAAATGTAGGGCAATCTCGGTCCAACAAACCATGCTGAAAAGATTTTCTGCTCTCCTTTCTCTTTTGACTTTTTTTTGTTTGTTTGTTTCCATAGGAATTTGGCAGGGAAGGGAGACAGAGGGGAGGGCAGCTGATGATTTACTGCCTTTGCTTAACGTTGATTCATTTATTTATCCGAGCAAGTACTGATCTCACATGCTGAAGATTTACTGCACAGTTGAACAGGGTGCAGGATAATCCAGGGCACGCTGGTGGGAACCCATCGTAATGCTGAAATCTAAGTCTAGGTCTAATTCCCATGTAAATCAGGCTTGCTCTTGACATTGTTTTTGTGCTGTGGGAGACCTGATTTTGTTTGGGTGATATGTGAACTGACTGTATCGTAATAACAAGCCAGTCTATGACAGGATTAAACTTCATCTCCAAGAAGGCATTCAGTCTTAGAGGTACAGAATTTTAGAGCTGGAAAAGTTATCTGATTCAAGTTCCTGACTTTATGCATAGGAAACCAAGCAACTTGCCCAAGGTCACACAGCCCATTTACATCTCTCCCCAGATAACACAACAGATTTTAGACTCTTGGAAGATGAACTTTTCACTAGACCACAGAAAGGGCCGGTTCTGAAAGCTAAGATTTCTTTGGCTTCAGTCCTGGTTTCGACAGTTTTTCTTGAACAACCAGGACACTACGACAAGCCTCCTTGAATCTTTCAGTAGCCACGCATGATAGGAGGTACAGAGCTCAAAGGGTAGAGCTCCGGGACACATCTTCTGATAATGCAAAAAGCATAACACGATTTTCCAGAAAATATTCTGTTTAGCTGCAAGCATGGCATACGAGTCATCTAAGTTCGTTGTGGGAGGGATACAGTCCTGAAAAGTGAACCTGTAGGTGCATAGCTAAAGAGCCACCAGAAAAAGCAATGGCACACCTTTCTATCCCTCTTCTGAACTCTTCTTCTCTTCCTCGGTGATGGTAATGAGTTTGAGCCAGGGAGAAATGGGTGGGTAACTCTGCTCCACTCGTTTTATATTAAACCAGTATTTATGGACAGCTTTCCATGTATCTGACACTCATTTTTACCACACAAGGTTACCAAGAATCAAGGCGGAAATGAGGGGAGTTTAGTTTCCAGAGTAACAGAATTTTTGTGCAGGGAGGTACAATAAGATCATCCCTATGTCTCTATTGGGAAGCCAAGTGACACAAACATGAGGTCACTTATCCAGGGTATAGAACTGGGATTAGATTTTCTACAGTTTAGCCTGTGCTCCTTCTACTATACCGGTGTCTTCCTTATTTGATGTCTTCCTGAGTGAAACAGTGATTTCATAAGTGAGGATTTTTAAAGTTGAGGGGAAGGTCTATGGACTTGGGCTTTTTGGATACAGCTAGTAAGTTTGCATTTACATATGACTGCTGGACATGCTTTCAAAACTGAAAACCTATCTTGTTACTCCTCTAAAAGGGGAAACTATGGTAATAAGTTACAACAATTTAGTATTAAGATAAGTAAGACAATGATAGCATCTTGTAAATACACTTCCAAAGAGAGTAGAGAAATAGAGAACCTTCAGTGTGAGCCAGCTTCACTAGGAGAATTAAATTTAGATTCTGGCCCTTTAGGATTTTCCTATTAGACTTGGCCACTGAATTATGTGGAAAAGCCCTTCAACATGGGATCGTGGGGTGAGACCCAGCAGCCATCTTGTCCTAACCCTTATTTCACGGATGAGGAGGTTGCTGCTCAGAGATTGTGACTCGCCCGGGTCACACAGCCTTTTAGTGGTTTAAAGGCAAAGCTCATTGATTCAAACTCTGGGTTGTGCACCCCGCGCCCCGCCCACATCCAGGGCTCCTTCTCTGCTCAACTATCCCAATATTCTCAAAAGTGTGACCCACCTAAACATCTGGACGTGGACATTTTCCTCCCAGACTCAAAGAGCTGGGGAACAGCGACGTTGTTAGAAGGTAAGTTTGAAAGCTGAAATCTGTGGATTCGAGTGTTCCAGACTGAAGTTCCAGACTGACTGTCCCTGGATTCAGTCAAACTCCCTTTCCTGAGAAACCTCGACTTCTAAGTAATAGTGAATGTGTTTAATTGCTGTATAGAATTTAGTCAGATTCCTCCAAGGAGAATCTGAATCCCAGCAGGTATCTGGACCAAACTACAATCTTTGCCTAATTTAAGCTTTCACTTAAAGTTTTTCTATAAAATATGAATTTGTGAATGGGAGTTGATGGCAAGAGGCTGGGGAGTTTGAGGATATTGAATGAGCTGTCACATTACCATAACCTGATTTAGAGCCCCAGAAGGCAATTGTGACTGGAATTTTCTGGGCTGAAATGATGATGGGAGAGTTATACGTAGAGGTTATGACAGACTCAGCCTCCAGAGTGACTGTAAGGGCAACGGATTGTGACTGGAGGTGAAATTCATGGGTACGTAAAGGAATGCTTTCAGGGAAGGACATTACTGGGGCAAAGAGGGAGAGTTAAATTTGGAATTTTAAGGGCATAGAAAATTTCAGGATCAGAATAACTTGTAGTGGGTGCATTGAATCATAAATCAGGAATTAAAAAAATACAGTCACACATCAGTCATCGCGGTAAAGTAGCTGAGGCGTTGACTTAAATGATACCGTCTTAGAACTTTTTAGGAGTAAAAGCTTCAATTTCCATGGGCAGTCTTTGGCCAAGACTTCACATTTCCAAACTAAGGCAGCAGTCTGACCACTAGTTAGTAGACGTCTTATAATTGAACTCTCTGAAGCAGCAGCTCAGAAAACTCCCTGGTTAACAGGGAAATGTTTGCAGTAAACTTTGTACTCTCTCTAGCTTTAATCCTACACTATGGTTCCGAGGAGGTACAAAGATGACCTCTCACCTTCCTGGAGGGTCACTAATTCTGCTTGGAAAGCACGGCCTTGGCCCGGCGCTAAGATTACTGGATCTTCTTAATGGAGCAAATGGGGTCCAGAGACTTTGAGGCCTCAAGCACAGGGAAGCGTGACATTGGTTGAGGGCTTGCTCTATGCCAAACACTTTTTTAAGTATTTTTGCACATATTAACTAATTTAGGTCTCAGGATTCCTCTCTACAGTGGGCACTATTATCAGCTCCTGCTTAGAAATAAAGAAAATTTAAATAACTTGCCCCAGGACGCGCAGGTAGGATGGAGTGGGCCTGGGGTTTGAACCCACACAGTTTTACTCCATAGCTCTGAAGTACATAGAGTACTATTGCTGGGTTTCTGGAATCCTTTCATCTACACCCAGTTCCTGTATTCTGATGGGGCATCTTTGTCCCTTCCTTCAGGCAGGGGGATCATGGTTCAAATTATCATTTGTCTTGTTCTCCCACATGTAAATCATGCCTTGGAAATACTGATTTCACTGCAGGCGTTTCCTTATTCATAAGCACGGTTTCTGAGTTGCTGCTTCAGATAGCTCAATTGACAAAAGATCTACCATTACTTAGGGGTAAGCCTTCTCCTGTCAGATTGGGAATTCAAAGACTAGACCCAAGGCTGATCATGGAAACAGAAGATTTAAGCTTTTGCCCCCCCAAAGTTCTAAAACTGTACTGTTTCATCAACATCTCAGTTACCTGACTAAAGGTGATGTTTTAAAATTCATCATGAATGATATAATGTTCCTTCTCTGTGTTTTTCTGATCCTGAAATGATCTATGTTCTTAAAATGCCAAGTTTAACTCCTTTTTGGTCCCAGAATTATTCCATTCTTCTCAACTCTATGGTCAAAAGAAACTCTTGGAAAAATAAAGATTAAAAGCCAAAAAAAAAAAGGGGAGATACAAATTCAGTAAGAGAGTAAACAGATTCATGTCCAGACTCTTCATTCTAAACCAAATTACGCTGCCCATACTTGCTTTTGACGGATCTTTCATTGTCAGTCAGAACCAAAGCCAGCTCATGGTCTCCTGTGGTGTCTGGCCTGAAAAATAAGTGCATACAACTATATTATTGAGCAGGCCATTTTGATAAGGATTTATTCATTCACATTTATCAATTCATTGAATATGTTTACTGAATTCCCAGTATGGCTGGTGCAAGAGAGTCTCTGCTCGAAGAGTTTGTAGTACAGCAGGACCACAAGTCAATACCAGCCACAATGCAATGTAATGATTGAGATTACAAATAAGGAATTCTTTCTACAGTTTTCATCAATTTACTTATGTAACTGGGGGAAAAAAATCAAAAGTATATGAATTACTCAGCTTCAGAACAATTGTATCGCAATAGCTCAATTACAGATTAGCTATTTGGAACCCAAAACATATTTTCTTAGATCACAGAAATTGCGGCTGAATGACATTTTTCTCTTCATTGGTCTCTACATCTAAGTCCTGGTGGCCATGAAGAGGAGGATGGTAAGAAAACAGAAAGAAGGGTAAGAAAGAGAATTCAGGGGCGTGAAATGGTGGCAGTAACATGGTCTGACTCTGACCCTGGGCAAGTTCCAGTATCTCTCTGAGTCTCAGTTTCCTTTTTGCGCAAGAGATAATACTCCCTGAATCTCGCGAGTACGCAGCGTCTCGCGGTGTCCAGTCCTCTTTCTCGAGCAGGAACTTTCTGTAGCTGCTCCATTTTCTAGTGCCCTAATTTACAGACCTCTCAACATCATCATCTCCATCAGCCAAAGGGAGCCCATTCCCTCAGATTATCTTTCACCCAAATTACTCCCCTTTCCTTTCCAGCTATTGAAAACTCTGATTAACTCAGCCTTGTTGCTCTCAGCTGGCTGTTAGGAGGAAAACAATCTGAACCAACTCACACAAATGCAGGAAGGGCTTGACAGTCTCTGAACTCTCCTAGAGTTAGTGACATTAAAAAAAAAAAAAAAAAAAACCTGCTTATTATCCCAAAAGCATGTCTCAGTGAGGCAATTTCAGCCAGCCAGGCACAGTGGGGGAAAGATATTTTTGGGCTGGCGAAGGTCAGCTCGTTCTGTGCACCTGTCCCTGGTCAGCTCCATGCTGCATTTCCTTTTTTCAGTCTCATTCCTTTCTTTACTTCTTTACCTCCAATTTCTCTAAAGCTTTCTGCCTGCCTGGAATGGCTTTTTTGGCAGTAGCACCAGGGGTTCCAAAGGTGAGGAGACAAGGGATGAAGGGGCGTTTGCACACGCTGTTGATATTTCTGAGTCTTTTATAGGTAGGGGGTGTCTCTCCTAGCGCGTCAGTTACCCTTTATGAATCTGTGATAATAGCTCTGGGATTGTTGAGATATGAGTTTGGAGAGTGATGTTCATTGGCCATGAAAGTACAAATTCATGGAAGCTCTAAAGATTCTTAAATTTTGTAAGAATGATTGACTTACCAATATTTTTACCAAACTGCAAAACCTTCATGTGTGAACTGGCCTAGATCTTGGAGATTTCTTTTGTCCTAGTTCCTCGTTTTAAAGACAAAGAGGGGACTTTCCTGGCGGTTCAGTGGTTAAGACTTCGTCTTCCAATGCAGGGGGTGTGGGTTCAATCCCTGGTCAGGGAGCTAAGATCCCACATGCCTCGCGGTCAAAAAGCCAAAACATAAAACAGAAGCAACATTGTGACAAATTTAATAAAGACTTTAAAAATGGTCCACATCAAAAAAAAATCTTTAAGGACAAGGGAACCAAATCCCAGAGAGGTAAACATGAATGCCCCCTGTAGCTGCTCCTGTTTTATTTCCTTTGGCTCTTTGCAGAGCTGCCTGGAATAACAGTGGTGAGGTCTGTCCACAGTACTCACTTGAAAACAGGTCCCACCCAGATGTTAAGCACGAGAAAGAAGGCGATGAGTAAGGGAAAGCAGAGGACCAGATCTATGGCGTGTTGTCTGCGGCATGAGGCAAGACAGCAGGAAGGGAAACTTCCATTATTTCATGCTCAGACTGTTAACTAAAGGACCTCTCAATAACATCACTCACCTCCCTGCTTCTGGTTGGCAGTAGTGGTTGGAAATGGTGGAAATGGTACCAAAGTGATGGTTTGGGGAGCTCGCCCCGTTTTGTACAGGACTGATGCATTACACCATGACCCCTGACGTTCCCTGCTCATTAAGGACAAAAGTCGTAATTTGAAAAAAGGAAAAAAAAAAGGCTAAAAATCCTTGACTCTTTAACTCACAGAGTGGGTGGGAGTATCAAACAAGGTCCTCTATGTAAACATATTTCATAAACCAAAAGTGTACATAAACGCAAGATGCAATAAAATTTAAAAAAAGAAAGAAAAATAAAAAATATATATATATATGTTATCAATAAAACATAAGTCAAAGATGGAAAAAAATAAACGCAAGACATTCTTCCTCTGCTGACCATCTTACCCATGGTTTTTTACTCCATCTTTCCTCCATCAGAATTGATTAGGTTTTCCTTCAGGCTGCCACAGTTCTCACGATGTCAATCCGCTGGTAGCGGTTCAGTGTTTTATGGCTGGGACTTAAATGCTCTGGCAGGGGGAGTGTGGAGGGTCAGAATCAAAGCTCAGTGGATGTGTAGTTAACACAGCTCCTTCACATTGCTCAGAAAAGTGCAGGTCAGTGGGCAAATGCTCTAGTGCCTGCTGGGGATATCTGACCCTGAACACAGTGAAAAAATTAAATTAAGATTTTTATTGTGCCCCCAGCCAAAACGGTTACTGAGCCAGTCAAATGGTAGTGTGACTGAAGCCTACGGTCATAATCGTGATGTGAGACAAGTTCTTAGAGCGTGTGCCTTCCTCATAATAAAATGTTTTAATTATATTACATAATTCTTGATCTTCCGTGGAAAATGCTGTCATTTCTCCTGGTGAAGCCTTGAATTTCCACTTCTCTCTAGCTTGGCATTTGAACTTAATCAAACACTAATCACTGCAAAGCAATTCAAGAACAAAGTAATTTTCATGGCTTTGTCCTTCAGGATATCTGTACTTGACCCATGCTATCCAAATTTCATATATAAACAATGATAATTTCTCCATTATTTGAAATGTATATTAGATGTACGACTCAGCGAAGAGGATAGAACCCTGAGAATCCCGCGTGGGATGGCCATCATCCCCACAGGGAAGGGCTCAGGCCACATCCCTCTTATTTCCTTGGCCTACACTCCACGAAGGGCTGAGAAGAGCATCTTCCACAGGCCCCAAAGGGGAGAAGGAGGGGTGGGGCGCCACTGGTACCCTCCCGGGAGCTCCATGTGTTACATATTTGCTATCTCCTTAATAATGCTTTGATGTAGTTTTGGTCTTTGTGTGTGTTTGTAAACCACTTCAAATCTTTTTCATGAAAAGTGCCCATGGAAAATGACCTCCTAAGATTTTTACATGGAAAATTTGTTCACCATGGATTTACATGTAATCCAAATCCATGGATTACATGGATTTGTTCACCATTTTGCTCTTTTTACTTCCTAGTATTATGCTATTTGAGGATAATTCTTTGACACTTTGAGAATTTACATCCATTGTGCTTTGTTAGTTTCAAGGGATTTATGCCTGGAGAATGTGATCATCTTCTAGAACTATTCCACCAAAACCTCAACCTCATGTTACTTAGTTATTAGTATTGTTTACATTCTTGATGGAAGTAAATACTTTCTGGTTGTATAAACTTCATGGGGGAAGATTAATCTCCATAGAGCAATGGTGATAATGCACTCTTCCTTAAAACTTTTATGCCAGACATGTGTGTATTTGTCAAAACCCAGCCTATCTGAATTGTGGCTAGGCACCGTGAAAAACAAACAGGCGTAAAGCCCTCAAAGAGAGCTGGTTGTAGAACATACACTTGAATAGTGCCAACAATAACTAGGAAATCCTCCCAAGTTTATGATTTTGAAAATGGAAGTAATGTGGATCCGTTTGAAAGGGGATTCAGAACATCACATACTTAATCTTCTTTTTTTAAGAAGTGGTCTGTAAACATGATGATTCTCGATCTTCTTATTTTTTCTTCCATGTGGTCAGAAACAGAAGAGAGGTCTTATTTCTCAGGATATTCTGAAATTTCAGTTTCAGATCCTTCTGAGAAACAGAAAGGGTGGAAGCAGATGAAAACAAAGGGCCTTACTGTTGTGAATCTTTTAAAAAGAGTTTTCTTTGAACTATAAGAATGATTCGATCTTGCATTCGATCTGAATTTGGGTCCTCAGGGGCCAATAGTCATTGCAAGGCATGAGGTCGTGGAAAGGTGGTGCCCGTTCCTCCACCTCCGACCTTGAGGCTGGGCCTCTTTCCACGGAGGGGACCCCGCAAACAGAGCAAGGGGCCCGGAGGTCTGTCAGAAGCCGGTGAGTTACGTGTGAACCCCCCAAACCTCAACGTCCACAATGCAGTCTGTCTACAAATCTGTTGATTCCGCTTCCAAAGCCGCTCTGGGGTCGCTGTGTCCTCCCCGCTCAGGGTCATCCGCCAAGTTCAAGCTCCCCGCTGTGCTGTTCAAACTGCCCGCCCACGAGGAAGGCAGCTCCGTGCACCGGAACCGGCGGCCTCCATCCTGAGGTCTGAGAGATTGTGGAGAGATTCTCACGAGAGAGGATGTTCCTCCCCACGGCCATCGCTTCTCTCCGGGGACACCTGAGCGCTCCCGTCGCCCACGGGACAGGGTCTCACGTCCTCAGTCACTGTGGCCGCGCTGGTTCTGCCTTCCCCACTCCCGCATCCCAGCCGTGCACCTCCTCTCTCCTCTCCCGAAAACGGGCCCTTCCGCTCTGGGCCCTTGAGATCTGTGGTCCAGGGTAAAGAAGAGGAAAGAGGAGGATGAAAGTGAAAACTTAAAGAACTATTTGGATAAAGACTCCATGAGCTAGTGGGCCACACACGTCTTTAAAAACTGGAACGTGAACCAAAATATTCTTCCTCGATTTCCGCAGAATTTACCTGTTCATCTAATGTGGGCGTGCTGGATAAGTTATTTAGGATGTGTTTATAATTTTGAAAGTTTTTGTTTGGAAGCAGGGCAGCTCTGTGGAAAAAAAAAACCTTAGTGACTGAAAGGAAGACTTTTGACTGGGTGCCTGTGTCTAATGTGTTGCTCTAAATTCCTGACCTGGTTTCATAAATCTTCCTCGTTATAGGCACAACTGTTCATTTTTCATTTTAGGTGCAGCGCTCAATAGCCTGCTCACTGTTTTTAATGCATGCTAGGTCAGGCTAGTGGACACAAGCCCGGAATTGTGAATTGATTAGTCACTGACCAATTAAAACCGGTCTCTTGAAAAAGTGACCACAGTCAAGGGCATGTCCAGCGTTTTTGTTTGTGGATTGTGCCTTTGGGATGATTAAGTGGTTGGAAGCAGGAACCCTGGGACTCGCCTTGAAAATGCATTTGCATGGCAAACGCACTGTGTCTTGTGTAGGTTTGATGTTTGCCTGCAGTGACTTTACAGGGAGTAGAAGGAGATTACAGGGAGACTCAAGCCCGGATCGCAGCCCCAGCCATTGCTACATTTAGCAAAATAGGTTAGACATTTCCCCTTCTGTGCATCACCGCCCCAATATCGTAACCACTTGTTTTACCTCCGAATTGTTTTATCTTTTGAGGTATGCTTATCTCAGATGGCTGTGTGTGCTGTCAGCAACTCCTGGGAGGAACTGCAGCTCACACCTGCCTCTTTCTGAGCTTCCGCTACCATGTTTTATATCTAGCTGAATTGCAATAAGTATTTTATGGCTGAATTAATGGTTACTTTGTAAAAATGTCTGCTCGGCATAGAAACTGCCTTGTCTCCACGTGCTGGGTCCTGGGGTGACAGAGTCAAAGAGAGTCTCAAAAGGGGAATTTAAAGAAAGTTTGTTTCTCGAAGATCTTGTTTTTGGTATTTAATTTTAGTTTTTAGGCCTTATTACAGAAGTCCTGAAGATTAGTTTCAAATTATCCTGACAGTTGAGAGCTTAGATGCCTCATCAAGTGTACAGATTCAGAGCTGGAGGACCTGGGAGGGTGAGTCTGGTCCCAAGGCTCAGAGCTTGCCGGTGTCCAGAAGATTAAGAACCTGGATGCATCACTTCCTTTCTGGGACTTTTGCCTTACGTGGGAAATGAACATTAACACAGCTGAGTCTCTCCTCTAGTTCTAGCCCTGGCTCCGTGGCGGCTTTTTACTGGAGAGAGCTAGCAATAAAATTTCAGCTTTGATTGTATTTTAGAAGGATAGTAAGTAAAACCCAGGACATATGACAAAGTCTCTGGGCGGTAGGGACCTTTATATCAGTGCATGAATTCAGAGACGAGGGTCCGGTTCGTTCTAATCCTCCATGTGAAAGAGTCACTGGGTCCACCCTGCCTCCTACCTGTGGAGAATAGAAAGGATACCTCTGAAGGAAATACCTCAGCTTTAGAAATTAATTAATTTTATTATCCATAACAGGAAGATAAATATTGAAGATACATATTTAGTATATTTGGCAATTTAACTCTGTAATTTCTCTCTCTTGTTTATTTCTAAACCCAAACGCCTTACTAAACAGTTCTTTTTTTTTTTTTTTCAGTTTATTTTATTTATTTATTTATTATTTTTGGCTGTGTTGGGTCTTCGTTTCTGTGCGAGGGCTTTCTCTAGTTGCGGCAAGCGGGGTCCACTCTTCATCGCGGTGCGCGGGCCTCTCACTATCGCGGCCTCTCTTGTTGCGGAGCACAGGCTCCAGACGCGCAGGCTCAGGAGTTGTGGCTCACGGACCCAGTTGCTCCGTGGCATGTGGGATCTTCCCAGACCAGGGCTCGAACCCGTGTCCCCTGCATCGGTAGGCAGACTCTCAACCACTGCGCCACCAGGGGAGCCCACTAAACAGGTCTTACCTGGGGCTTCTGACCACAGCCCTGACATTCTCCATAAGAACTGGCACTAGTTTCTCAATGGGAGTTGGCAAACAAGGATGCTTGTCCCCCTAACATGAGTCTCTCTTTGTTTCTTTAAATTATTTTTGATAATTTTAGTGTGGCTACTAATATTGGCAAATATAAAGCACATTTAAAACTGAGAATTTCTCCCCCTTTAATTTCTTGATCAGGTTTTATTATCAAAAAATGTGGACATGAACTGAAATAATAGATCAATACACTGATTCCATAACATGTGACAAACGTCGCCTTGAAAATAAAATTTTGAACAAAATAATGCCATTTGCAGCAACATGGATGGGTTTTGCTAATTGAAAGGCTCTGATTCTTAGTCAGTGTTAACACCTGTCGAATACCAACCAAACATCTTAGTGTTAACCCAGGTGGTGGCATATCAGTTGATTGCAGAAATATTTCATGAGGCATGAACAAGAAGGCAAAAATTAATTATTGCTTACTGGGTTTGAATGAATAATTACTCTAGTTTCCATGAGCTTCAAATGAGAATGGTTTTCAAAGTCAAACTGTCCAGAAAAGAGTCTCAGTAGTTTGGGGGCAGTGATTTTGTAAGAGAATGTAGAAGGATGCTTATTTTCAATATCTATCATTCTACCCGTGCTTAAAATTGTGAATATTACTGCTTAAGGCACCAACCTTTATCTTCTCTGAGAGATAATATTCAGGAGAATAGTAAAAGAGTGGCACATGGGACTTAGAACATTTTCTAAGCCATCCCTCTGAGGTCTTTGTGAACACTTCATCCACATATTTATGTGTTTATTTTATCTATTCTATTTATTTATAGCTCTTCTTATTTCACAAAGGATTTGCTCAAGAATTATTTCAGCATATAATAAAAATTAAAGAGGGACTTCCCGGGCAGTCCAGTGGTTAAGGTTCCACGCTTCCACCGCAGTGGGTGCAGGTTGCATCCTTGGAAGGGGAACTAAGATTCCGCATGCTGCATGGCACGGCCGAAAAAAAACAAAAAGATATGAGGGTGTGAAAAAATACTTTAAGAAAATAAAAATAAAAATAAATAAACATGACATATGTGGTTGTTTTTTGTTTTTTGTTTTTTTTTGACATATGTGTTTTTTTAAACTTGGAAGACATTTACATTTATTTTTACTTTCCCACATCACCAGTCATGGATATGAGTGGCTAAATCTTCTATGTCTATCAGGAAAACATAGCACTATTGAGTGACTATTACATCCTATGGAGAACTCTCAATCTTTGGTCTGACATATGTGTTTTTGTTTGTTTGTTTGTTTGTTTGTTTTTAATTTTTATTTATTTATTTATGGCTGTGTTGGGTCTTCGTTTCTGTGCGAGGGCTTTCTCTAGTTGTGGCAAGCGGGGTCCACTCTTCATCACGGTGCGCGGGCCTCTCACTATCGCGGCCTCTCTTGTTGCGGAGCACAGGCTCCAGACGCGCAGGCTCAGTAATTGTGGCTCACGGGCCCAGTTGCTCCGCGGCATGTGGGATCTTCCCAGACCAGGGCTCGAACCCGTGTCCCCTGCATTGGCAGGCAGATTCTCAACCACTGCGCCACCAGGGAAGCCCTGACATATGTGTTTTAAACTTAAATTTTTTAAAGGAAGAAACATCTATTCCTGCTCTTATGGGATTAAGGGATTGCTTCTAACAATTAGAACACCGGAGAAGTGGTGCTGGGTGACCTATGAGTTCCTGCACTCGTGGAGAGACAAACCTTGGAAGCCCTGAGCCAACACTTAAGAAGTCCTGCTTCTTTGAACATGCCATGCTGGAGAGAGATCCCATGGAGCGACACAGAGGAACAGGAGGGGACGCCGAGGAACCCAGCTGTTTGGGTCTTCCCAGCCCTGGCACCAGACATATGAGGAGAACCCTGGCCATCTCCTAGCCTGAGCAACACCTGACTGCATCACCAGGAAGGCGCCAGAAACAGGATGGACCAGCCAAGCCACTCTGGACGTCTGACCTCCAGACACTGAGATGGTAAATGATGATCGTTGTTTTAAACCACCAAGTTTTGGATGATTTGTTTGGGCAGTTTGGACACCTGGAACAGCACCACACTGAGTTGGGTAATTGTAGGGGGTTTTAAAGGCCAAAGTAATGAATGCTCCAAACTTGCAAAGGTTAAATCATCAGGAAAATGTCTTTTAAAGTCCATAGATCTTTCATTGCGCCTTTGCTGGGGCTAGAGAACAATTTGGAATGTATCTAGGAGAGCCTCTTCAAAGCATCTGATGACAGCTATTGGCTGGGTCGGGGTCAACCCTGGCCTGGTTTAATTTTGGAAAATTGTAGCAACTCGCCTTCTGGCTTAGGGCCTGGTCAACACTGAGCTCTTGATCAGTGACTCTGTGTGTGTGTATGTGTCTGTGTGTCTGTGTGTGTCTGTATGTTTTGTGTATTTTCCTGTTTTATCTTAAGGCGTAAATAATAGTACTTTGGTTGCTTTATGTACAAAGTGCCAAGTTCCTAGGAAGAAAGTATTGTTTATCAGCTTTAAAACAGATGTGGGAGAATTCTGAGAAAAAGAATGAATAAAACCAAAAGAAACAAAAACCTGCCATGTTTTCCCTTTATCATATGAATTGTAAACCAAGTTAAAAATAATATTTAGTGGTCTAAAGGCCTAACTGAAATGTTAGAATAAATTGGTGGGAATTGTCACAATTACTCATATAACTATAGTGTAAACTAAGATGATAATAATTTTAAAAATCTAATCTAATTGACAATTGTCACCAAATCTTATTCCTTCCAGGGCAGGCTAGTGTGTGTTATGCTGCTCAATTCACTCTAAATTAAAAACAAAAATCCTATCCCCCAAAGATAAAATTATTTATAGTACGAGTAAGGAGTGTTCTATTTCCTGAGTCGTGTGGGATTTCTCTCACACAGTTTTGATGCCTTCTGGGAAAAGATCCACAGAGCACGATGGCAGAAATCTTTCCTGGTCCAAACCTCCCCTTCTCAACAGGGAATACATGTGTTCAGGCATCCATCCCATTGCTGCCTTAATTGGTTCACGTGAGCAAGAAAATGGACTGTGTTGGTGACCGTTAAAAGATGTATATGTTGAATATACTGATCAAGAAACGACTATTTTCCCAAACAGTGAAACAAAGAAAATTATTATTAAAATGTTATTTTAGGTCTAAGGGTTAATATATTTATTATAAACCACGTATTTCATAGACACGTAGCAGGTTCTGTAGAGAACTGTAGGTATTCGCTAAATATTTGCCGTGGTCGATGCGCTGCCTTCGCATTGGGATTGACTGTCCTGCCCAAGCATCGCTCAGCGGAGTCACCTCCAGAAAACGTGTGCACTTTCCAGTGCTGGCTGCCAGGTTGTGAGGAATGTCATCCCCACGCAACTCGCTCTACATCCCCCTCGTTCTGGAGTGAGCAAGATCTACGTTTCCAATTTTCATAATTATAAAGAAGTGTTTCATGTTGGCCTATAAAATCCAATAATTTAAAAATCAAATACTGGTAAATTTTGACGTAGAATGACAGGTGATCAATAATTAGGTTGAAAGAATATTGTCCTCATTAAACAAATGTTTTCAGATTTGCTAAACATTTACTATGAAGACTCTTCACTGCAAGGAACAAAAGAGGGTCACTGGTTTTTTCACAAAGACCATGGTTTTGGGAACAAGGCTGGATGGATTTAAAGGTGCTCTCAATACAGACCCTCACAATGTTTTGAGGGGGTAAGACCTGAAATCCAGCATGTGAATGGTATGTTCTATAAAAGAGGCTCAGAGAACATGCTTTGGGCACTTCTATTAACCACAGCCCATCTTTACTGATCTCTGTGCAAAGTGTTCACCTGAGAACTTTACACTATTTCTTTTGACCCTTATGAAAGACCTGAGGTCATTGTTATTATCTCCATTTTACAGATGATGACAACTGAGGTATGGAGAAGTTAAGCCATTTGTTAAACTGTCACAGAGTCACCCAGGAGAGCCAGGATTCCCATCCAGGCAATTGGGCTCCAGACGATGCCACGCCTGTATCTTCCATCTATGAAGTAGAGTAGTGACTTCTGGTGGCAACGGTGGTCGGGGAGGGAAGAGGTGGTGATTGTAACGAAAACAAAACACAAACAGG
Organism: Balaenoptera borealis; assembly: GCF_965194805.1. Classification (NCBI taxonomy): domain Eukaryota; kingdom Metazoa; phylum Chordata; class Mammalia; order Artiodactyla; family Balaenopteridae; genus Balaenoptera; species Balaenoptera borealis. The sequence goes on from NC_138866.1 coordinate 175,412,973, forward strand.
AAAGCTTTCCTCCAGGTAATTTTTTTCAGTCCTTCTTTCATACACAGGAGGGGAAATTCATCCTGCTTCTTACTCAGAAATACGGTCCCTGAGTGTGAAGACATCCTTTATAAACCCAATTTAGCAACATCCTCAAGCTGTTCTGAACTTGAGAATACTGCATGGCTGACTCAGACTGACAGTGATGAACATATTTTGGCTGACACTTCACCAAAATTTGGGTTATTTATCTCATTAATATTTTTCTTTAGGCAAAATCTATTTGTGATGCCCTTTCTATTTACAAAACGGAAATGTTTCCTGAGTCAGATGACCCTCTGTGACAGGCAACCGAGAAGCAGAAGACAGGTGGTTTAGATGCCCTCTTAGCACCATTTAAAAAATGCAATCTCTCTGTAAAAAGATGTAAGTCTGATTGGGGGCCCGTGTACCATTTTGGTTTTCTGAGCAGAAGTTGCCTGCATTTCGAAAGCAGGATTCCTGCCAAGCACAGCCCTATTCCAAACACAGCTCCCGAGAGCAGGGATGTGACCAAGCTGTCACACCGGGTCCCTTTCCACTGATCAGGCTTCTCAAGGTGTGAGATGAAAGCTACAATCCAACCCTGAAACAGAGATTTGGGCTCTGGTGCTGCAGCTGTTTCATTCTTTTTTTCTTATAACTCCCCTCATGGGCTGCCTTATTGAGAATCTTATAAATAAGTCATATCTTGTGATATATCCCTTCCATCAAGAAGATTGAAATATACTGAAAATCCAAAGATGAACTCTGAATACATCTTTCTAAAAGTCCGAATATGGTTTTAAAAAGTATTCTCAGGGCAGACTTGTTACTCAGCCCCAGGTGTGGGCTTGTGCATCTTAGTTTGAGCACGTTCATGCGTGCAGAAGAAGTTGGAGGAGATTAGATTTAAGAAAGAAAAACAAAACCGTTCTTGAAAAGGAACATTCCTAAAGAGGAAATTCGCAGTGAGTCCTTACGAAAAGTTTAGCTGTCAAGATGTCTCCAGCCACAAAGGTCAAGTTTATCACCATTACCTGGATAAGTTAGCCAGAAGGATTTTGTAGATCTGAAAGCATTACCTCACCTTCACCTTGTTTACAGGTAAACACCGATAAACAAAGATCTAGGGAACTGCTTTTCTTAAGTCCTCAGCACTATTAGACGTCTTCTCCCTGACGGCAGTCCAGAAAACTGCAGAATAGTAATTATCCTCGGAGATGTGAAAGGTCAGATTATGGGAGGGTCCACAGAGTACTTACATGATGCAGGTCATGTCTTCAGGGCACTTTAACCGAGGAGGCAGGTAAACATCCTCAATTTGGTGTTTGGTCTCTGGCTTTGGTGGTGCGTCAGTATCTCCGTCTATGGTGGACCAGGTGGGCTCCGTGCGAGGGAGAAGCAGAGGTTCTGCTCCAGGGCTTGTGAGGGAAGGGGGCAGGGGGTCAGGGAGGAGCTGGAGGCGGGGACAGAGTGTGAAGGGGGGACCTTTGCAAGGGGGCTCCCAGGCTGCATGTCTGGAGCTGAGGCCTTGTGGGAGGTGGGCACGGGAGGGGATCTTCAAAGGTCCGAGGACTTAGAGCCTTAACCACCAGGTTAAACTGTGGTGTTGCAAGCTGGTGCAGTGTGGGGCACCCTGGAGAGCCGACGCCGGGCGTGTTAGCTTCACTTCTGGTAAACCTCTGAGGGCGTGAGGCCCACAGGCGGTAGAAATAAATTCCAAATAATAAGCAGAGATAAGCAACAAGGACCTACTGTACAGCACAGGGAACTCTACTCAGTATTATGCAATAACCTATATGGGAAAAGAATCCGAAAAAGAATGAATATATGTATATGTATGTATACATGCAATACGTACAATGTATACATACAATGTGATCGAATTACCATGCTGTACACTTGAAACACATTGTAAATCAACTGTACTCCAATAAAATTTTTAAAAACTAAGCAGAGTGACTATCAGAAAAAAAAATCCTCATTTCAAAATGGGGATTTTTTTTTTCAAAAATAAATCTTTCTCCCATGGTTACAAGGCCTCAAATTGGTAATTTGCAAATTCCTTTTTTAAAAGGCACTAGTTTTTCTTCGCAGTCCTTAGTAGATGCCAGGCCTGGGCTAAATGCTTTACATAGATTTTCCTTTGTGACCACGTAAGTAACTCATTGCATTTATGAAAGCAATGAGTTAACCCTATTCACGGAGGCCCAAATGACCAAGCTTTCCTATGGGGAGGATCCCTGCAGAGCCCGGAGGACAGGGTAGTGTGTCTCTTTAGGCCCATTTGACAAAAGCAATAAATTTTGTTTCAGAAATTGCAGATACTGTGAGCAGCAGTAAAGCCTTTTCACAGATCAAGGAACCTTGCTGCCTGAAATGAGAGCTGCCAGGGATGGCAAAATACCAAGCATTTCTTTCCATTAGGACTTTATATTGAAATAAACTTGCCAAGAAACCCATCGCACTAGTGTCCCAGTAAATAGCCATAGTCACATGGAGGAGACGTTCCTGGTCACATGGAGGAGACGTTCTTTGAAAAGTTATATTCTATCAGATTTTACGTTCTCTTTTGTATCTAAGTGCACCACAGGAAGGTCAAAATTCTAATTGGAAATGTTTTCAGTAAAATTCATTCTCAATGATAAAATTAGGTAGCCTTCTTTTCGTAGACTATTTTTCTTCAAGATCACACAGGGGTTTTCAAATACATTGTCTTGAATGTCAAGTTTAATTCTTTGGTGCTGGATTAAAGACAAGACTATGGCAAATTAGAAAAGTGTTCAGATAATAACCACCCACTAGAAGACAAAAGGATTGGCTTTGAATTGGAAAGATTAAAGGGACTATACTCATTTAATCCTAAAAGAATGGTTATTTAATGATAATCTTCATGCATGGTTGCTATACAGGAAATGGCCAGTAACAGTTTTCTATCTTTATTTGAAAAAATAATAGGAAGACATGAAATTAAGCAGCAGCTTAACGATTGAATTCAGACTTTAAAAAGGACCTACCTTGACCGAGGAATTATTAAATATGTGGAAGAGACTCAGAGTGTCTTCACTAGAGGTTAATCAAGGGTAAGATAGGCCACTGTCTAGTTGCCTATTTTAGATGTGGTCTTATCTGACAGCAACAAGATTAATTTAGTAAATTCAAAGACTTTAGTAAATTACTCAGGCTTCTGATACTTTAGTTTATTCTATTTTATGTTATTTTGGCATTTCAATTTGTGAAACATACTAGTAAAACGCATTGGAGCATAGGAAATAAATTGTCAGTGAGAACCATTTAAAAAAATTCGTTTTTGTATATGGCTGGTCTGAAACAGCCTCTTCCATTTATAGGAGGCAGGGTAATCTCTGAGATAAATGGCATGTTCAGATTTTCATTTGCAATGATTTTTTTAAAATGATCTCCTAAATTGGGAGAAGATGAGTTAATCAGTCAGTGTGATTGACTCCTTAAAATAAATAATATTTCAAAATATTAGAATTTTGGATAGTAATCTTTATTACTACAATGGAGTGCTTGGAGTAAAATTTAAAGATAATGTGTAACTAGATGATACATTCTTTTTTTTAAATAACTTTTTTTTAGAAGAGTTTTAGATTTGCAGAAAAACTGTGAGGATAGTACGAGAGTTCCCAGATATCCCAGTCTCCTCTATTAAAAATGTCTTACATTAGTTGGTGCATTTATTACAATGCATGAATCAATACTTATATATTATTGTTATCTAAAGACCATCTCTTATTTGGATTTTCTCAGTTTTCATCTAGTGTTCTTTTTCTTTCCCAGAATCCCATTCAGGACATCATGTCATCATGTCTACTTAGGCTCCTCGGCTATGACAGTTTCTCAGACTTTCCTTGTTTAGATGGCCCTGAGAGTGTGGAGGAGTACTGGTCAGATATTTTGTAGAATGCCCCTTAAATCGGGTTTGTCTGTTAGTTTTTCTCATGATCAGCCCAAGGTTATGGATTGTGGGGAGGAAGGTCACAAGGGTAAAATGCCATTTTTACGACCTCCTATCCCGGGCACACACTGTCAATACGACTAATCACTGTTATGTTGACCTTGAAAGCCTGGCTGAGGTCGTGTTTGTCAGGTTTGTCCACTGCATAGTTTTTTTTTTTTTTCCTCTTTGGAGGGAAGTCATGATGTGCAGCCCACACTTCAGGAGTGGATGTTATATTCCACTCCTCAGGAGCAGAACATCTACATAAGTTATTTGGTATTCTTCTGCATGGGAGGTATATTTCTTCTACCTCCTTTATTTGTTCAATCGTATGTTTACATCAAAATAGACTCATAGACGTTTATTTTATGCTTTTATAATCCAGTAGTACGTTACTTATTTTTTGCGCAAATTGTTCCAGCTTTGGTAACTGGGAGCTCTGTAGGTTGGCTTCTGTACTCCTTTGACCTACTCCCATCACTGATTTTATTTTGGACTCTCCTTACTTTACTCCACTCATGTGTTTCCTGCCTCAGTCCTAGAACCAGTAATTTCTCCAAGTATTGCTGGTTCCTTTTATTGGAAAATCGTATTAGAAACCAAGATTGGGTACTGGGTGTGCTCACTGCCACTGTGTGTTCTTGCTTCTAGGTCCACTGAGGTAACAGATGAAGGAAATATATGTATGCATACTAACGGCTTATGCACACATATTTATAAATATTTACATATGTAGCCATGTGTATCTATATATATTAAGCTAGATATGACTTCATACTTATGTCTTTGACTCTAGTCTTTTACCACATGGATCATTACAACCTTCTCTCCTGGCTTATTTGTAAACTTTAAATCTTATGCAGAGCAACCTGGCTTCCACCATCACCATTTGTATTCAGTTGTTCACTTTTAGTAAACATATACAGCAGTATCAGAAGTGTTAACCTGGACCCCTGTGGGAAACCACTCATCAGCTAGAGTACAGTGCTTACCTGCAGTTCCGTTTGCCTTCAGTCTCACTGACTCCACACATTTGCAAAGTTACTGAGGTCAGCATCTTTATCCCCCAGCCCCGCCAGTGAAGTCGTTTTATACATTTGTAGAGTTAGATTCTTTTCTTTCCCATTTTATTTTCTCTCCTGGTATCTGCCAAATTCCTGAACAATTTTTAAAAATTAGATGCATTAAGGTCACACTTAGTGCTGTAAACATCAGTGGGTTTTGACAAATGCATCACGTATCCACAATTACATGGTCATACAGAATAGTTTCACTGATCTAAAATGTCCCATGGGGTTCACCCTTGCCATGCTTCGCTCGTTCTCCAAACTCATGGCAACTGCTGATCTTTTAACTATTATCGTAGTTTTGCTTTCTCTGTAATGTAATTGAATTGAAATAATATGATATTACCTCTTTCAGGCTGGCTTCTTTTGTTTATCATATGAATTTAAGATTCCTCCATGTGTTATGACTTGAGACCGCATTTATCTTTACAGCTGAGTAAAATTCCCTTGTATGGAGATACGCAATTAGTTTATCCATTTATGTATTGAAGAACATCCTGGTTACTTCCAGTTTTGTTGATTATGAGTAAAGCTACTATAAACAATCATGTGCAGGTTTTTGTGCAGACATAAATGTTCAAATCGGTGGAGTAAATATCTAAAAGTATGACTGTTGGATCATCTGATAAGACTATGATTAGCTTTGTAAGAAACCAACAAACCATCTTCCAAAGTGACTGTCATTTTCACTGCCATCAGCAATGAATGAGAGTTCCTGTTCCTCTGCCTCCAAACCAGCATTTGGTATTGCCAGATTTTTGGATTTCTGTCATTTTATGGACATATATACACTACCAAATGTAAAATAAATAGCTAGTGGGAAGCAGTAGCATAGCACAGGGAGATCAGCTCGGTGCTTTGTGACCACTTAGAGGGGTGGGATAGGGAGGGTGGGAGGGAGGTGCAAGAGGGAGGGGATATGGGGATATATGTATACATACAGCTGATTCACTTTATCATACAGCAGAAACTAACACAACATTGTAAAGCAATTATACTCCAATAAAGATGTTTAAAAAAAAGAAATATCAGTTATTGCTTTCATACATTATATGTTTATTGATAATGTATAATGAAGGTTTATTAGGTATTTAGAGCATTTGCCTTAGCATTGGCTAAAACAAGTGATGAAGAGGAACAGGAAAAGAGATTTATAAAGAAATGAAACAAATCATGTCATATCTGGATCTCTATACTTTTAGGTTATAACTGGGTCTGTAGAATAAATGTGGTTTGATCTGACATCAGGTTGAAGAAGAACAAAGTAAGGAAACATCTAAACCTTCTATACACTGATTGTCAGTAGGAGCCAAGAGTGGATCAGGTGTAGACTTGAGGTCAGGCTGACTATGCTGGAGCTTGCCCTGCACATCGCATGAACCAGCACCTCGGGTGTCATGGTTAATTGCAATTCTCAACTTGACTGAGCATGGGTTTTCCAGATATTTGATCAAATATTATTCTGAGTGTTTCTCTGAGGGTATTTTTGGATGGGAATAACATTTAAATCAATAGAGTAGAGCAGATTGCCCTCCATGATGTGAATGGGCCTCATCTAATCAGTTGAAGGCCTGGAAAAAGCAAAAACCTGACCCTTCCCTGAGTAAGAGAGAATTCCCCTTGCCTCATGGCCTTCAGACTAGGACATTGGCTCTTCCTGGATTCTCAAGTCTGTAGGCCTCTAGAGTAGAACTATAACATTGGCTTTCCTGGCTTTTCAACTTGCAGACTCAACTTGCAAGCCAGCCTTCATAACCGTGTGAGCCAATTCCTTATGATAAATCTCTATTTATCTATATCATCTTATCTATCAATCAATCTATCTGTCATCTATCTATCCTATTAGTTCTGTTACATCAGGTTTACTTTTATCATCCGGTTCAGTAAACATACATTTCTACTTTTTAGAACCCAATTTATCATTTTGGAAGAAACAGTCATCTTGACAGAAGAAGATCCTTTCTGGTCAATTGACTGAAGACTACCACCTTCAGCACCCTCCTTCCTGATATCCCAGGGTCAGAAGCCAGAGCTATGTTGGCTGCGGAAGCCCAAGTCACACTCTTGAGTCTGTTTTGTTTGCTATCACTGAGCTGTCTGGGCCGTGTTAACTTTTCAGTGTTAACTAATCCAGTGAGGTTGTGTTGAATAAGTAAAACAGGCACAGGGTTCCCTCAGGAGCAACATGGAACTTAGGAAGACGAATATGACTTCACGCCTCTCTGGCTCTTGAAACCCCTCTCTGGCTCTTGAACAGTGGATTTGACTGATTTCAGAGCTGCTACAAGTGGAGCTCACCTCTGCAATTAAACAGATTCCCAGAATTTGAGCCTGGGAAATGAAATTTGCTCAAGGCAAAGATCCAAGTTTTCATTCTGCTTGAATGGAAGAGCCAGATTCAAAGAGAAAAAATGGCAGCATTGAGGACAGAAGACAGAACTCCATTTCACCTGAGTCTGTTTTAGCAGTTAATTTCTTCTCAAGAGGGACATTAAGTCTTTTTACCTAGCAGACAGACTCTAGCTGTTTAAACCCAGTGTGGGCTAGTGGAATTATTAGATTTTTGCATTAGTCATAGAAAGACAAGGTGCGTATTATTTTCCCCTGCTTTTCGTCATGAAATATGGACTGTCCTTCCACTGAGTATTTGCTTAACCAGGTCATAGGAATTCTTAATTCATAAAGAGGAAGAAACAACATCTGAGAACCAGGACCAGCGCATTTTAGACATTTGCAGGTGTTTCTGGACAACAGGAGACACTTGTCTACCTGCCCTGCACTTCACCAGTATCTTTACTCACTTTGATCCATCTTCCTGGCCAGCACTCACCATCGGCTCGGAAACAAAGTCTGTGACAAAGAATTATCGTGAATATTTTTATTTCAGAAGAAGATGGTGCATTTATATAGGCTGTAAAATTGGCATTTGTTTGTATTTAATAAGCTTCAAACGTATAATAATTCAAACAATGCTCTGTGAAAATAATTGGAAATAAATCATTTAATAAAGTTTTAGGTTTTTACTTATATTTAAACTTGTCAATAACTTAAAAGGATTGTGGATTCAAGGAATGTCCTACAATGTCCTCACTCTTGCTTCCATACTAATTTTTCATGTGGAAACACATTTTCATATTTCTGATACATTATTATGACTGTAGAGCCTTATTGAGAACTTTTAATTTTGTCACTCACCTCATTTTGTTAATTATGGTCCACTTATATTTGGGTTGAAATTTATGCTGTACTGGAAGAAATACAACTTCTATTCTGGGAATAGAAATATCTAGCCCCGATCAAGTTTGATATAACCTTGAGTATAACCTTGGTGTAGAGTTGATACAGCCCAGTGCCTAGTCAGAATGTTTAATGCCTAAAAACACATTGGAGCACAGAGAATCATTAGTAGATACTTGCTGAATGGATCTCTCCGCTCCTCCCAGGCCAGAATTCAGTGGAAAAATTGTAACCACTTTTTCCCTACTTAGAGGAAAGACAGTCTGGCCCATATTCCAGGAAAAGATGTTGAAGAAGGTGTCAGGAAAACAGTGGTGATACTTTGTGAAACGAGAACCCTTTTTGAATGTTAGAAGTAAGAAAATGAGTTTCCATGAAAGGGAGATATTCTATCATTATTACAAGTTTTATAGCTTAAAAAATGCAACTCACCCAATTACAATATTATGTTAGTACCAAGAGGGCTTTTCTTACTTCAGTAAAACTCAGAAATGGTCATAAGTGAAAGGTGATATTCTTTTTAAAATGTCACGGATGCTGCATTTTCTGTATTCAATACTTTTGATACCAGGGATAGTGAATGTGTGTGACTCTTGCATCCTCACCATCTATACCTCTTGGTGGGTTGTTTCTAAATGAAGTTATCAAGAACTGAGAGGTTTTCTAAGGGTCCTTTGTTGCAGAAAGATGTTCACCTCATAGAAAATCAGGAAATATCTCCTTTACAGATGCATGGGCCATTCTGAGATTTATAAAGCATTCATGTCTATAAAAATCTATAAAGCATTAAGAGGCAAAACTCTTTTTGGTTAGTAGCTTATTAAGTCTTGGCTTCTACACACCCTCTTGAGATATTTGCAACATAGTTGTTCATCTTGTGTCAACACACAAAACTTCACTTCATTCCTACTAGGCCCATTCATAGCACCACTCCTTATGACCCAAGACAATTTTGAGACTGAAATGGTTGGACTTTCATTTATATGTGATCAAATAAATAAGATTCTCATGTAACACGTTTCAGGCTGCCTCTTGATTTCCTTTCCAAGTAGGCATGTGGTTTTCAGTTTGGCTCCAGGTCAGTCTTGAAGGGCAGTATTCATAAGAGTCGTGTCTGTCCTTGGCTCCTGACCTTAGCAGGGGATGTCAGAGGAACAGTGCAATGGAGCACTTGAGGTAGGGTGGCTTCTCAGAGCATTATTTAATTTTGGTTGTTGGCGCAGCAAGCTCATCAGAGACTGCTATTTCCAGCTGCACTGCAAGCTGTCCCACAGTTTAATTCTCTGCTTATTTTTTTAAGAAATCCTCCAACCAAGCACCTCAGTCATGTGCCAAAGTATGAGGATGACTTCACACCTCAGCTAATTCACATCTTCAAGGAGAGAAAACAATTTGCAACTGAATCCAGCCTCACTCATACCACCCAACAAATCCCTTTTGCTCGTGAGCCACCCTGGGGACTCTGGGGCAGACCCAGAATTGTCAAGAAAAGTAGATAGGTTAGGATATGCAAATACAATATGCTACGTATGTATTGATTTGTCCATTGACATTATGTTTAGAGAGAGGTTTTATACAGCTCATGGGTTAAATCAAATCTTGTGTTACAAAGGACCTGAATAGAAAGATGATGCATATTTAACACTTATGTTGTATGATATAGTCAACTCAGATATGAACATAATGGAAATACCTTTACCATCCCTATATTCATTAACCCCTGTCATTGCCGCGTTAACTTTTCAAAGACATCGGAATCAATGTTATTAGTCTTAACTGATGTTAGTAATTAAAGATATCCTTAAATAAAATGTCCTGTCAGAAGAATATAAATATTTATTAAGCACTCAATACAGAAGAGGGGGGACTTCCCTGGTGGCGCAGTGGTTAAGAATCTGCCTGCCAATGCAGGGGACACTGGTTCAAGGCCTGGTCTGGGAAAATCCCACATGCCATGGAGCAACTAAGCCCGTGCGCCACAACTACTGAGCCTGTGCTCTAGAGCCCGCGAGCCACAACTACTGAGCCCGTGTGCCACAACTACTGAGGCCCGCGCACCTAGATCCCGTGCTCCACAACAAGAGAAGCCACCACAATGAGAAGCCCGCGCACAGCAATGAAGTGTAGCCCCCGCTCGCTGCAACTAGAGAAAGCCTGCGCACAGCAACGAAGACCCAACACAGCCAAAAAATAAAAATAAATTTAAAAAATGAAAAATACAGAACAGAGACTAATCTAGACTTTGAAGATATAGCAGAAGACAAGACTAGCAGAATCTTGGCTTTCATAGAGTTTGGGTTCCTCTTTCTCTCTCTCTCTCTCTCTCTCTCTCTCTCTGCGTGTATATGTGTATAGGTTAGTAAACTGATAAGTAAATCTTTATGTATAAAATTATATACTGGAAAGTGCTATCCAGAGAATTAAAATTGGATTATGTGACAGGGAGGAACAGTGTCTACTTTAGACTGGGTGGTCCGGGAAGGGGTTTTTGTGGACACATTTAAGCTCATTTAGACAAGAAGGAGCCAGGAGCATGACGATCTGGATCTGGATCTGGAAGAACATTTTGGGTGGGAAGGAAAATGAGTTTAAAAGTCCCAAGGCAGGAGCAAACTTGGCTTCTTCAAAGAGCAGATGAAAAGCAGAAGTGTCTGGAGAGTAGCAGGTGATGGGAAGAGTGAGGGCGGGAAAAGGAGGAAGAAAGGGACGTGAAACAAACATTAACCAGGCGTGTGTGTCGGCACCATGGTAAGCATTTTGCACCTATGAACCCCTGTCATCTTCATAACAGCCTGTGCAGTGGGCACCTGAACCATCCTCATTAAATGTGAAGGTGAGGAAACCAGGATGCAGAATGTAGAATACCTGGGCTCAGGGCGTACGGTGCGATCTGGCTCTGTGTTCCCCATTGGGAGGCGATTGTGACAGTCAAGCATGAAATCATGGAGGCTGGTCCCACTATGGGACCATGGTAGTAGTGCATATGTGATGGGATTTGGAGTATGTTTTGGAACAAAGCCAATAAGATTTACTGGTGGATTCAGTGTGAGGGTAAGGGAGACAATCAAAGATAACTATTAGCTGTTTAAGTAATTAAGAAGAATATGATGAAGATCAACGATGACATGAACGTACATGACATTCATATGGTGTTGACTGTATGTGCCAGGCACTGTTTAAAGCATCTGTATATATTCTAACTTGAATCCTCATCACAACTCTGCTAAGGTACTATTATTATCCCTAGTCTTTCATAACAATTTCTTGAGTTAGAACTATTATCTAACTACTGTTACCCTCATTTTATTGTAAATTAGAAAATTGAGGTACCCAGTCATCATGCCCAAGGTCATACAGCCAGGAAATGTGAATTTCACTGTAAGAATTAAAAGAGGTAATTTAAGTTTAATGCTCAGAATAATAGTAAATAATCAAAAATGTTAGCTAGTAGCAGTAGTAGTAATTACAGTCATCTCTGTTGTGGTCCTATTTTTATGGGTATTGTCACAACCTATCACAGCAGCCAATAAATGAAGTGTAAACTGTGTGAAGGTCTCAAGTTGGTGAAGGACAAGCAACAAAAAAAAGAGTTCATCATTCACTACGTCTTTGCTGCTAAAAGAACCTAAGGAAGTGAATCTTGGAAGAAGGATCATTCTGGGATAGAAGAAGCAGAATTTGGTAAAAATGACGATTTAGCACCATACTGTTTTCGCATTGCAGCTCACTATATTTACCTATTCACATGCAGATGAATAGAATAAAACTATTTTCTTGATTTTTGCAGTATGAATCATTTTCTCATCTTGCTTTACACCCCGACAAAGTATTTTTTGGAATTAGGGGTCTTGCTGACTTTTTCTTAAATCCCCATTGTGCCATGATCGTCTTTAATGTAGGTGAAATGGCAGAGAATTTGCATTTGGAAAACATAGTTTCCTTATAGAGTTGAAGTCTTTTTAATCCTGGGAAATGACATGGTGTGCTGGTGTCAAAGGATGCCTTTTCAGAAACTTCTTTCCCTGTCTCTCTTTTCCTCCGCAGTGGTTTCTATTTCTTAGTCTCTCTGCTCCGTACGAGTGATGGTATCACTGCAGGTGCTCTGTTGCTGACACAGGATAGATTTCCCTGGGTAGCAGTGCTGAGTGACTCCCTTTCTTGACTCATTCAAAACAAGACAGGCTGTATAAACCCACTTGAGAATACATCCTGTAGGAAACAAGATTACCTAATCATTTGTTGCATCTCTATTTTCTGCTTTTCCACAAATGGCTGGTAACATGAGCAGTCACGGTTATGGACTCCATTTTTTTAATGTATATATGTATCCTACATACCCTTTGGTTTGGATTTCTCAGGGAGTGAGAATTATAGTTTTTTTTTTAATTGTTTTGATGTTTGGGGATTTTGTAGCCAAGAGTTCATTTGACAGATGTAATATTAGTTTTCTGGATAATTGTGCATGAACAAGCAGAAGAATGCCAGAGAACAGAAGGGGCTCAAACCACACATATAGGTCAATGTTAGGTGTAGCTTCAACTGAGGTTACAGATTCTGTTCTGTATGAGGTCTTAATTTTTTAATTAAAATTTATTTTTATTGAATAATATACATATATTTTAAAACACGTATTTAAAAATTGTTTAAAACTCAAACAGTCCTCCAAAGCTTATCTTTCAAAACAGCAGTCTTCTGTCTACCCCTTCAAACCCCTGTATCTTGCTTCCCAGAGGCAACCATCTTCACTTTTATCTGATTCTTCTTATACCTCAGTATTCCTCAATAAATGTCGAGTTTTGATATTCTGTTTTAGGTTGCCACTATGAAAGAAGATGATTTGGCTTATCTACACGAACTCTTTGCTACAAAAGTATGTCCATTCCCCCATCTTCCCAAGAAAAGCATACTATATTGAAATTTTTGCTTAAATTAACATCCAGTGTTTACAATTATGACTCTGTAGATATTGTTCAAGGCTGAGGCATACATCCATCCTTGTATGCTATGATTATATTTCATGTCTACTATTTTCTTCTTAGAATTAAAATGTCTTTAAAAAAAACAGTTGACTAATCTATGACAAAGTAGGCAAGAATATACAATGGAGAAAGACAGTCTCTTCAGCAAGTGGTGCTGGGAAAACTGGACAGCTACATGTACAAGAATGAAATTGGAACACTCCCTAACATCATACACAAAAATAAACTAAAAATGGATTAAAGACCTAAATGTAAGACCAGACACTATAAAACTCTTAGAGGAAAACATAGGAAGGACACTCTTTGACATAAATCACAGCAAGATCTTTTTTGACCCACCTCCTAGAGTAATGAAAATAAAAACAAAATAAAATGAGGCTTAATGAAACATAAAAGCTTTTGCAAAGCAAAGGAAATCATAAAGAAGATGAAAAGACAACCCTCCGAATGGGAGAAAATATTTGCAAATGAAACAAAAGAGAAGGGGTTGATCTCTAAGATATACAAATAGCTGAGGCAGCTCAATATCAAAAAAACAAACAACCCAAACCAAAAATAGGTGGAAGACCTAAATAGACATTTCTCCAAAGAAAACATACAGATGGCCAAGAGTTATGTGAAAAGCTGCTCACCATCACTAATTATTAGAGAAATGCAAATCAAAACTACAATGAGGTATCACCTCACACCAGTCAGAATGGCCGTCATCAAAAAATCTACAAACAATAAATGCTGGAGAGGGTGTGGAGACAAGGGAACCCTCTTGCATGGTTGGTGGGAATGTCAATTGTTACAGCCACTATGGAGAACAGTATGCAGGTTCCTTAAAAAACTAAAAATAGAACTACCATATAACCCAGCAATCCCACTCCTGGGCATATACCCTGAGAAAACCATAATTCAAAAAGACACATGCACCCCAGTGTTCATTGCAGCACTATTTACAATAGCCAAGACATGGAAGCAACCTAAGTGTCCACTGACAGATGAATGGATAAAGAAGATGTGGTGCATATATACAATGGAATATTACTCGGCCGTAAAAAGGAATGAAATTAGGTCATTTTTAGAGACATGGATGGACCTAGAGAGTGTCATACAGAGTGGAGTAAGTCAGAAAGAGAAAAAAATATTGTATATTAACGCATATAGGTGGAATCTAGAAAAATGGTACAGATGAACCAGTTTGCAAGGCAGAAATAGAGACACAGATATAGAGAACAAATGTATGGACACCAAGGGGGGAAGGGGGGTAGGAAGAATTGGGAGATTGGGATTGACATATATACACTAATATGTTTAAAATAGATAACTAATGAGAACCTGCTGTATAGCACAGGGAACTTGACTCAGTGCTCTGTGGTGACCTAAATGGGAAGGAAATCCAAAAAAGAGGGGATATATGTATACATATAGCTGATTCACTTCGCTGTACGGCAGAAACTTAACACAACATCACAAAACAACAATACCCCAATTTAAAAAAAATACACATATATGTATAATTCAAATACATAAATAAATATTAGAGACTAAAGAACCAGTTGATTATGTTTTGTTTCCTTTATTTCTTTCATAAGAAAATTTCAGGCATTCAGATTTTTTCAGCTATTGAGCATAATGGAACAAATATCCATGTATACATCACCCCATTTAAGAAGTAAAAACCTCATAAATACAACTGAAGTCATGGATAAACTGTTTTTTTATCACATTTCCCTCGCTGCTCATTAGAGGTAAACACTATAAAATTTTTCGTTATTAATTAGTCTCAAGAAGTGTGTACAGTTTTACTCTATATGTATAAATCCCGAAGCAATATATTACATATTTTTAACTTTGTATAATTGCATCATACTGTATGTAGTTTGGTAAATCTTGCTTTTCCCCATCAGTGGGTCATGAGATTTCTAATGCATGTAACTATAACAAATTAATTTTATTATATAAATATCCCATCATGTGTCTATACACACAATGTGTTTATTTATTCTCATTTTTCTGATTAGCATTTAGTTTGTACTCAGAATAAAAATACTGTCCCAAGTCTTTTAGTGCATGCCTCCTTTCCCACAAAGACAGGAATCTTTATAGTATATATACCTAGAAATAGAATTGATGGGTCTTGGGGCATTCTCCTTCAGTTTTAATAGATAATGCCAAATATCTCCCCTGAGTAGTTAAGAAAGTTTATAACCCCATTAGCGCTGTAAAAATTTTCTAATTGCTTCTTCTCTTTACCTACACTTGGTGTACTCAAACTTTTTAATTTTTTGCCAGTCTGTTGAATCTGAAACGTTTCTTATGTTCTTTTATTTTGCATTTTTCCAATTATTACTGAGAATCTCTCTTCCTAGGTTTATTGGCCACTGGGTTTTTTCATTTGTGAATTTATCTATTTGCAGGTCTTATTTGCCTTCTATTTATTAATTCTTTATACATTTTGGATTTTAATTATCTTTTACTTTTAAACTTTGCAAATGTACTTGACCATGCTATAATTTATCCATTAATTTTTTATGTCTTTTGATATTTGACCATTTCTAATTTTAAAATAGTTGAATTTGTTAATCTTTTCCCTATGATTTGCATTTTTTTCTGTCTTGTATGAGAAATCTCTTCTTACACTGAGGTCATAAAGATAATCTATATTTTCTTCTGAATTTCTATGAGCTTGTTTTCAAGATCTTTATTCCACCTGGGATTGATCTTTTTGTACATTGCAATGTTAGGGTATAATTTTATCTTCCCTATATAGATAGTCATGGTCCTGGAATTGTACTTTCTGTAGCCCATCATTTCCTGACTGATCTGCAAGGGCATCTCATCAAGCTCCTAGAAGAAAACATAGGGAAAAAGATTGTGAACAGTAGCCTTGGCAATAATTTTTTGAATATGACACCAAAAGCACATCAACAAAAGCAAAAATTGACAAGAGAGACTAAATAAAAATAAAAAGCTTTTGCACGGCCAAGGAAATAATCAAAAACAGCAACAGCAAGGCAATGTACAGATTGGAAGAAAATATCTGCAAACCGTATATCTGATAAGAAACTCATACAATGTAATAGTAAGAAAACAAATAACCCAATTAAAAAATGGACAAAAGAACATAGACATTTCTCCAAAGAAGCCATATAAAAACAGATATATGAAAAGGCACTCAACACTACCAATCGTCAGGAAATGCAAATTCAAACCACAATGAGATATTATCTTACACATTTTAGGTTGGCTTTTATTAAAGAAAAAATATTTAAAATGTTGGCGAGGGAACCCTTGTGCACTGTTGGTAGGAATGTAAAGAGGCACAACTGCTATGGAAAACGGTAGGGAGGTTCCTCAACAAACTAAAAGCAGAACCACCATGTGATCCAGCAATACCATTTCTGAGAGTATGTCCAAAGGAATTGACATCAGGATCTCGACGAGAAATATACATTCCCACGTTCATTGATGAATTGTTCGCAATAGCCAAGGCATGGAAGCAACCTAAATGTCCATTGATGAATGAGTGGGAAAAGAAAATGTTTTTTCATATACATACCATGAAATGTAATTTAACCTTAAAAAAGAAGGAAATTCTGCCATTTCCAATGACACGGATGAACCTGAAGGATATAATGCTGAATGAAATAAGCCAGACACAGAAATACAAAGACTATGTGATACCACTTACACTAATCTAAAATTGTCAAATCCATGGAAGCAGAGTATGGTATGGTGATTGCCAGAGGGGAGAGGAAAATGGGGAAATATTAGTCAAAGAATACAAAATTTCATTTATACCAGATGAATAAGTCCTAGAGATTTGTACAGCATAGGGTCTTTAGTTAACAATACTGCATTGTACATTTAAAAATTTACTGTGGGTAGATCTTATGTTGTGTGCTTTAATCACAAAATACTAATACTGATACTAATAGTATTAATAATTATGGTAGAAGAAAGAGGAGGAGGAAAAAAAGGAGGAAAGGGGAGGAGGAGAAGTAAGAGGGTTTGAGGAGACTTCAGGAGGTGATGGATAGGTTTTATGGCATGGATTGTGGTGATGGGTCCATGGGTGTTTATTTATCTCCAAACTCATCAAATTGTATATATTAATTACATACAACTTCTTGTTTATCAAAAAAAGAAAAGGAAATAAAATTTCTTGTGAAATATGCTTTCTTATAATAGTATTATAATTAAGGATATATATATATGTTACATACAATAATCGTAAATATATTGTACCAAGGTCATTTCCCATTTTATTTTGTGGATATTTCATTGGTTGTCTATCTGAGACAGGAAGCATAAGAAATATATGATTTTAATATGTTTAAATATTAGCAGACTTAAGTTCATTACACAAAGTGAAAAGCATTTGTATGTAGCTGTGTTTTGTAACCTTTGTTTATGAAAAAGATATTGGTCAGTACCATAATCTCTTGGGGAGAATATCCTTTAGGATTAATATGAAGAACACCTCTTTTAAAAAGCTGATACATTTAAACATCTCAAGGTCCCACTTTATAATCAAAATAGAAAGTGTCAAAAAAGTAGTGGAAAAATAATGGCTGGGTTCTTCATAGTCAGATCTGTGAAGAAAATCTCAGGAGTTTATCCTAGATGATCACCTCTGTTTTACAGATCTAGGTAGTTAAAATAATTGTGACAACTCTAGGTGAATATCTCTATATTTAGGTGCTTACTGGAAATGAGCCTTTTAATCTGCTAGAAGAACACCTCTTCTGGCATCCAGAGCCTCAGCTCATGAGATGCAGGTACCCTTAGTTGCATCCAGGGTCAGAAGGTGGGAGCGGGGGGCAGTCATCAGATTTCCTTGAATATATATTTCAGTTTCATAAAAGACATTTTAAATAACTCCTTTTGATAAAAATTTAGGTCTTGAGAAAAAAAGCAATTTCTTCTTTCTTGCTCAGTGAATTGCACAGATAGACTTGCCTGCCCTTTGGACTATAACATTTGAACCAAACTAATGATTCTCATGGCTTAAGCCTCTAAAAGTTAGGAATAGTGACTTTTCCTTTTCTCATTAGTGATCTTTAGGTATACCAGTCCACTGTTCCAATGAATACAAAAAAATGTAAGTAGGAAAAATAACTAGGAAACAGGATTTCATAAATAATATTAGGATCTCTCAGTAAGAAAAAAAATTAATACTTAGTAGGAAAAAACAGAGAAGAAGAGAAATGAGGCTGTAGGTAAATAAACATTTCGAGCCTCGAGGAGGAAAAGCTAAGGCTAGTCAATTTTCTAAAAAGCAATCTGCATACATAATCCTAGCAAAAAGTGTTAACAGGAGGTGGATGAATTTTTACAAATATAAAAGGAAAGATATGTCCTATGAAGGAATATGAGCACCGCTTAGCAATTTCACAGCACTTTTCATCTTCAAAGAATTTTGCATGTTAACTAATTAATCCTTCCAACACCCTTGTGACGTAAACGTGACAAACAAGGACAGAAGTGAGTCTCAAATGACTAATTTACCAAGCTTACTGGTTGAGAAAGAATTATGAAAGCATGCCAGTTACTAATGAGGAAGATCCTAGGCAGGGATTTTATACAAGATATTGTGTGTGTGTGTGTGTGTGTCTGTGTGTGTGTGTGTACTTTCCAAAATTTGTTTACAGAAATATAGGGCAAATGACAGAATTTGAAAGAAAGAATTTATCACCCCTTGAGCTCAGTTTATGCTAGTCTAGTGTGGACTTCTCAAATAATCCAAATTTAAACCGTGAATATTAGCAGCAGTGTGGTATTTGCTTTTTATGCATGGAGTTGATGCATTATTTAGACAATGAGCACCAACTATCTGAAACTTCAGTGGTTTAAAGGGAGTTACACTTGTTGGGGGGTTATTTTCTGCCCAATTCTGTAACATGTAATCTATCAACACAAATTCTTTCTAGTTATCCAAACACCAGGACAAGAATGCAAGGCCCAACTAAATGAGAGATCTGACAATTTTAGGCTCTTACTCAGCAACCACTTATTTTGGAAACTTATAACTGAGGCTGTGGTTAGTTTTCTAAAGATCTAAGTCTGTTTCCGTTTTCTCTGCCTGCCTGTGTAATACTGTCTACTTTTACCCTGTTGCGACAGCAATCTATCTTTCCCCAAACTTGCAGAAGAGAACAGTGGAGCTCATGACCACCCTGGAATGATAATCGCCGTGCAGTGCTGTTGGCACCCTGAGGTGACGGTGTCAGGAAGTCACATTATCCACTTACAACCACAGCCATTGCATTCCAGCTTCACGGGATAACAGAGCGAGTCTCACTGATTACAAATCTGCTAACATATGCACTAGCCTCATTGCTTTTCTTGATGATAAAATCTCATTGTGGGCATTATTAGCCTTACTGTGTTGCTCTTAAAATTGTTACTATGACCTTTCAAAAAGTATTGATCCACAAATGCTAAATGGCTAAATATTTCCAAAGGGGAACCTGACTGCCTTTTCTGCACCACAGCTATAAAATTTTCCTTCCAACAAATCAAGACTGGAGGGTACAAAAGGGCTGAGCATTAACCTTCTCTTTCTCAGTGTTAGTTCCAAACTATCATGTGAGCTTCTCTTTCTTCCCTTCCTCCCTTCTTCCTTTCCCCCTCAAATAAGCACAGATTTTCACCTCAGTCCATCATTTCCTTGTATCTGGGTAGCAAAAGCCACGGTGATTATTGCCCAAGGTTTTCAAATGTGGTGCAAAGTTGTAGAGACTATTGATTTAGTCATTCAATTACCACATATTTCTTGAGTACTTACTATATGCTAGTCACCATTTTAGTCACTAGTGATACAAGAAAGAAGAAAAGTTCCTGCCCACAAAGACATAGCACTTACTAAGGCAGCTGATACTGGACCCCTCAAAATGAGGAGCCATCCTCTTCTATTTGGTCATAAAATTCAATCATTATACTACATTCCAATCACTGAGATACATTCTGTTGTTTTAAATTTCTTCCTGCATTTTTGTTTTGCTACTACCTGGAATCATTTTCCTTCTGCTTGAAGAAAAACTTTTTTTTTTTTTTTTTTTTTAGTTTCAGTGTACTGGCAACAAATTCTTTGTTTTTGTATGTATTCAAATATCTTTAACTTTTTTGAAGATTTTTTTTCTAGATATAGAATTCTAGTTTGGCAGTTGCTTTCTTTTTATTACATTAAAGATATTCCATTGTCTTCTTGATTTCATATTCTGAGACATCAGCTGTATGTCATTATTGGTCCTTTAAAGACAGTATTTTTCTTTGAATGTTTTTTAATATTTTCTTTTGTCTCTGATTTTCAGTAATTTTTCTATGCTGTGACTAGTTGTGGGGGGTTTTTGGGGGTGTGTGTGTGTGGTTATCCTGCTTGAGGTCCACAGCTTTTCTAAGATCTGTATCTTGATTTTTTGCTCAGGTTTTGGAAATCCATTCTCTTCAAATATTTTTTTTCCTTTATTCCCTCTCTCTTCTTCTGAGCCTTTAATTATGTAGATTATAGTTTTTATCCATGTCATATAAATATAGATATAGATAGATAAATATATAAATAAATGTTATATATAGAGTGAGGCTTGTCCAGAGATACACAAATACATATGCTCATTTCTGTGTTATTCTTTCTTTTGCTTTGGTCTCTATGCTTCAGACTGTGTTTTCATCATTTTTCTCTTGATGAGTTCACTAATCCTCTCATGTTCTATATCCATCTCCTCATTAAGCACATCTATCAAAGTCTAAATTTCAGTTTATCACATTGTCAACTCTAGAATTTTTATTTATTCTCTAATAGATTCCAATTCTCTAGTAAAATGTTCTACTCTGTCATCCGTTTTTGAAAAATTATTCATTATAGCTGTTTTAAAGTCCATCTTTGATAACTTTAATAACTTGGCTAAATGAGAGTTTATTTCTAGTGTTTTCTCTTGGCCATGATTCCTGGGATTCCTAGTAAATTTTTAATTAAATGACAGCCATTGTGTGGGTTCTGGAGGTTACTGTCTTTTTTTCCGAGTAGGTTTACTCTAACCTGTCCTAGAACCATACAGTAGGGTCAGATGACATTCATCGGATCAGGAACAGGATTTACTCAAGGCTAGGTTACAGTTTTTGATGGCTAAATCAAGCCCTGGCTGTTCCACACTCCTAGGGTATAAACTTCCACCATTCCCACTGAGATTCCAAAGTATTTGCTAGGATCCCTCTCCACTGTTATTCCCAGACTCTCATGTCTGTATCTTGAGCATGGTGCTCTTTAGTCAGTGGAAAATGAGAATATTCTAAAATTTTTAAATCCTTTGTCCTTGGGAGTGTCATTATCAGGACTCCATATGGGGTAGATAAAGGGAGCCCAATTAGGAAGTTACAGTAATAGTTTGGTTATGAGCTAATGGAGCCTGACACAGGGAGTTGGCAGTAGGAATATGTATATGAAAGGATGTATATGTAAGCCTTTGTGAAAGAAGAATGGGAGAGTAAACTTGTTGATTATGTGAAGAAGGATGTGTTAAAGCTTCTTCAAGATTTCCAGTCTACAGACCTGAGGTATATTCCATGGACTACAGGAAAAATGAAATTGTAACTTAAAGAGAATTTAGAGATGGAAATACATATTTGAGGGTAATACACACATTGGAGGTGATTGAAGACTTGGTTAAGAACACACAGAAGAGGAAGAGAAGAGGATGGGGAACAGAATCAGAGTGATCACATACATTTGGGGATGAACCTGGTGACAGCTCAGTTCTCTTTTCACTTAACCAAGATGTGCCCCTTAATATCTAAGGCACAATCGCATCAAAGGAAAACATTTTGCATTTAAGTGTAGACAGAGCTTAGTGTTCATAGTGGGCTGGAGATGAAGTAAAACATGAAATAATTTTATGATTTCTGGTCTTTATCTCTTCTCGTGTCAGGAGAACTAAAAACTCCATCAGCACAAATCTAGAGACTCTCAGTCCTCCATTATTAATGAAAGATGTAGTTAACTCTTTATCCCTTTCAGGGTTGAAATTACAAAAACAACTTGTTGCAAAGTATACATGGGGAGGGTTTAGGGTACTGGAGGAGAGCAAAGGGAAGGTTGTCGGTGTTGAAAGTAAATATACTCTGTGTCAGAATGCACTGTGGAGCCCGTGGTATGTGATAAGATATGGAGGCTGGCTTTGGAACTCTCTTTGTAAGTGCTAGGATTGGGATTTTAATAACATAACAGTTCTTCAGGCTTTCTGACAAGGAAGGCTTGAAAGCATGCAGCACTGCAGCAGGCTTATCAGTCAACTTCCAGGACAAATACAGAAAGAATGCTCTATGTTCATCTTCAGGCAATACATTGTCAGTTACAATTACAGAGAAAAACTAACCTTAGTGATCTTTGCAGCATTTAGTAATTAAGAGCACACTGGAGTTGCAGCCCATCGTTTGAATTAAAAGTAGTGAATTTGGTTGGGTCTTTTGGTAATTTTTCAGAATTCTATAGCTGACACTGATAGGTAATGTTTTGGCAGAAAAAAAAAAAAACCAATGGGGATGTATGTACTTGAAATATATACTTTGTGACTTCTCTCTGCACACTGTAAATGTAAATATATATGTCTCCATATAGTTTTAATCTCCCGATAAGAGCAGAGATTTATGGGTGTTTAACTTTGCTTAACAGTTGTGTCCATAAAACCCAGCCTGAGAAAGTTCATAGGCTACTATATTTGAAGATGTAGACTTTTCTTTTTTTTTTCTTTTTTAAAAAAATTTTATTGAAGTATAGTTGATTTACAATGTTGTGTTAATTTCTGCTGTATAGCAAAGTGACTCGGTTATGTGTATATATATGTAATTCTTTGTCATATTCTTTTCCGTTATGGTTTATCACA
The DNA here is from genome assembly GCF_965194805.1 of Balaenoptera borealis. NCBI lineage: Eukaryota > Metazoa > Chordata > Mammalia > Artiodactyla > Balaenopteridae > Balaenoptera > Balaenoptera borealis. Next base: position 175,436,089 of record NC_138866.1, read on the forward strand.
GGATATTGAATATAGTTCCCTGTGCTATACAGTAGGACCTTGTTGTTTATCCATCCTATATATACTAGTTTGTATCTGCTAATCCCAAATTCCCAATCCTTCCCTCCCCCCACCCTCCCTCCCCCTTGGCAACCACAAGTCTGTTCTCTATGACTGTGAGTCTGTTTCTGTTTCATAGATAAGTTCATTTGTGTCATATTTTAGATTTCACATATAAGTGATATCATATGGTATTTGTCTTTCTCTTTCTGACTTACCTCACTTAGTAGGATAATCTCTACGTCCATCCATGTTGCTGCAATTGGCATTATTTCATTCTTTTTGATGGCTGAGTAGTATTCTATTGTGTATATATGTACCACATGAAGATGTAGATTTTCAAAAGCCTTCTCATCTTCACTATTTCTCAGTCCTTCATTTATCTCCCATGCATAGCTGAATGTGAATGTTCTTATAAATTTCAAAGCAGGCAGGGGCAAAAGCAGCCAAACTTGTGCTACCCTGAATGACAGTCAGCCTGGAAATATCAGCTCCCTTTTCATCTTTTATCTTTGCGATCACAGGTTAGCAGGTCGTACCAATCAGTCTAGAGCAGTGATTCTCACCTTGGCAGCAATAATTCACTGTGGAGTTTTTAAAAGTACAGATGCCTGCATACCACCCAGAGGTTCTGGTTTAATCGGTCTGAGCTGCAGCCTGGATTTTTAAAACTCCCCAGATAGTTATAAAACGCAACCTAGAAGAAAACTCAGGAAATTCAATTCCCTAAAGTAACTCTTATAATTAACTTCTTAGAAAACCTTGCCTGGATTTTCATCTCATAAATAATACTTAATCTTTATGGTTCTATACATAGGTATTGGCTAAACTTATTCAAATATGAATTCAGTGTGCTTTGGGGAGTATAAAAAACACATACCCTATTTTATAGGTATTACAGGTAAATTTGCCAGATTTAGCAAATAAAAACAGAATGTACAGTTATATTTGAATTTTGGATAAACTGTGAATAATTCTCTTTGTACAAGAATGTCTCAAGCAATATTTAGGACGTGCTTATACTAAAAAAATTATTTGTTGTTTATCTGAAATTCAAATGAAGCTGTGTCCTGCTTTTTATCTGGCAGCCCTAATTACAGGACATGCAGAAAATGTCTAGCTGTTCCATTTTAATCAAAGCGTTTTTGTTGACTTGTAACCAATCACCTATGAAACCATTTTATATCGGTCTAATCACAGTTAAGACACACAGAACAAGCAATCTAGCCAGTGTGGCTGAACCATTTAACCCAATTCACTAAGCCTCTTGGCCTACTTATTCATTTAAAAAACTCACTTTGTCTAAGATATTTATAGACGAGATCAATTTTAATTTCCTTTACCTCTCGAGTACACAGTTTGTAATTCCTCCAACAGAGATTTATCAGCTTTCTAATACAGTTCTGGGGTAAGAGCCGGGTGCCGAGGGGGTTCACTTCTACTCCAGCCTAAGTTGTCTGAACTGTCTTAATCTGTAGACCAATTTTCTCTACAGCCCCCTAAGGAAGGAACTTGTTGATTTTGGCAGTGTTTACCTTTCCTACAAACAAATTCAACATTTTCCAGACCGGCTGGCTCTTAAAAAATCACATGAGAGCTGGGGAAAAACTGCCTATAGTATGCTTCAGAATTCCTCCCTCCCCCATATTCTAGGAAAAGCTTTATGTTCTTCACAGCTGCTGGAAGATAATCTACAGAGTCAGGATTATTTAGAAACTGTGGAGAAGGCTGTACAGTTCCCTGAGTTCAGTTCTTTTCTAGAAAGAGAGTAGAAGAATCTGTCAGAAAAAAAGATGAAATGTTCCAGCCTTCGTGAATGATAATATGGACTTCCACATGGAGAAAAGGGGAAAGAACTGATTTAATGTTTGTTTTCTCATAAAGATGAAATGTTCCACCTAGCGCAATAACATGTAGTATGTCGTGTGCTTGCGTGTTACTGGCTTTCACTGAGTATTGTTACTCATCTTTGCTTTGGGCAGCTTGAATGGTATAGTGTTGTGTCTTTGCATCTTTTTCATTAGTGAAGATCATCACCCCCTTTCCACCTCCCCAGGTACCTCCAGCCATCCCTCTCTGTCTCTTAGACCAAAATCCATTTTGCATCATGTGTCAGCAGAGTAAACTTTCTTCCATGAAGGAGTCTTCCTTGGCAGGCACTAAATGGAGGCTGGTGTCACTATAATCAAGACAGTCCAATCTATGTTTTGCAAAAAGAAAGTGCATTCGAGTTTCCTCACATCTGCCATTTATGTATAAAAATTTTCAGATTTCATTGAATATTCTCCTGAGTCTGTGTGTGATGTGCTAGAGACTGTAATTCTGTTCATCAAAATTATCTTGATCTGGAAAGTGTAATTTACATTTATTTCCCCTTGATGTATTTCAGTGTTATCTCTGGTGAACTGAGAGCTATTTACCTATTTAACAAATTATTTTTTTCCTCCAAGTAATAACTTCATTGTTTTCGATGCTTAAAAACCAAAGAGTTCATGTCTCTGGCTCTCAGAGTTTTTCCTCGCCTCTGTCACCGACCTCATCCCAGCCAGGACCTACCACCTTTGTTCGAGATCTCTTTCTGCCAGCTTCCACTTCCGGTGTCCTGTGGGAATGCACCTTTGCTCCAATTTGTTTCTTGTCTCTTCTGTTTTCTCTTCCTCCGTTCATTTTTTTTTTTTTTTTCCAAGTTCAGACCCCTCTATCAGATGTCTCTTACAATCTAGACCAACTTCTGGGGGTGTGTTAAGATCCCCCCCCCACTTTTTTTCCTATTCCTGCTCTTATTCTCTAATTTTGCACTGAAATGGGTATTTCCTTTCTCCTCCATGTGTCTTCTTTGTTGGATTAATTCCTCTCCTTCTTCAATACCTCCTCCTTCCTCAGAAGGGTTGTTAACAATGAAATTTACTGTTCTAATTCTTTGGCTTATTTTTTGCCATTCAGGCCAGGTCCTGGCACTTCTTCGCTTCTGTCACCTAGATTAGATTGATTACAGGGAGAGGAAGGTGACTGATTAGCAATTCACTACTTGGGCTGTTCTAAATGTTGGAACCAAGCCTGTAATACTTTGATTTAATGCTTCAGAATGAACTTGAATCTTGGCCAAACTCACCAATTATTTGGCTTCAATGTACAAACCTGAGCTGCATTTAGCTTCTACTCCTGTCCCCTGGGTCCTGGAGTGGAATCTCTGGGTGAAAGCAGAGCTGGTCTGTGCTTGGGGCTCAGCGTGGCTGCTTGCCATGGTTTGCAGTAAAGGCAGAGGTGGGAATGGGAAAAGGAAAGGTGTACAGTCTCCTCTGACACTTTCTCGGAATCCCTCATCCTGTTCTTCTTAAACAAAGCCTTATAGGCACTGAAAGTTTCAGATTTTTACTTTTTAAATTATTGGCGGTGGAAGTTAGGTAAGCTCTTTAGTGCGCTCCATGTTTTTTGGCCATTCTTTGGAAGCATAGTACTGGATACAGGTTTGAGCTTTTGTGCTTGTTTGATACTATGGATACTATTTGATACAATAAGTGCTTCAATATCACACAGAAATGAAAGTGGCGTTTCCCTTGCTACTCCTGAAAACTCTACCGTGGCCGTCTACTGTGTATATTTAGGAACTTAGAGTTCAGAATCAATCCTCAGGTCCCACAGAACCCCTAACTTCAGATATTGTCACAGTGTTTCCTATGGTATAACGACACTTTTCCTGCGTGGAAAACGCCCTGGGACGACTCTGTCAAAGAGCTGTCTCAGAAGGCACACATCAGGTCCCTGCAAACTCAGGGATCCCGCCCTCTTGTTGGTGCATGTCTGAGGCCACAGATTTCCATGCTGCCAAACAAGTCAGTGGGGACATTCTGGCAGCTTGACGGTGATTTTTATGGGGAAGGATGTTAAGAGCCTCCCAGATGCAATTCAATCAGACCAGGAACCATATTAGACAATTCTGCCAAATTTATACTGAAGTAAAGTAAACTCGGTGGCTGTTCGCTCCTTATCATTATTTTTGTAACACTTGATCTAAGTCAAAAGTTTAAGAAAAAAGTTTGCCCCTTCCTCCTCTCCTCCCACCTTCACGGCCTTTGTTCCAACAAAATGACATTGATTTAGGATCCATTAGGTTAATCAGTTGCTTCTCAGACAAACTAAGAGTAATCCCGAGCTGATTTTACAATCTATTGGTTTCCAAACAAGTTTGACAAAACCCATGAGTTTCCACGGAGAAACTCAACTTCTCTGTGTAGATGCTTTGACCTGTACACAGAAGCTGGCTCTTTGTAACCAATAGCCTTGTAATATTTGAAGGTTTAAAAAGTCTGCCCAAATGTGGGGAAAAGTTAAGCATCAATTTAAAAAACTAGTGAAAAATTTAGGCTCACTTTAAAAAACATATTTTGAGCACAGGGTAAAGAAACATTTATATATTATGTACATAATACACAAAATACTGAAACCCTGTAGAAGCTACAGGTAGACATTTAGGCATCAAGAATTTTGATTTATTTGTTAGGAAATGCAAGACTATACACATGTTTACTTGACATGTGTTCTAAGAATGTAAATGTTGCATATGGTATGGTAATGTCAGGGCAGCCATAGGAGGAAATAAGAATGAGGCTTAGAAGGAAGAGTTGATTATACACACAGGTCCTAGAGAGCCACCATATGAGATGCAGGGCCACAGGGGAAGCACCAGGTTTTGGTCAGGTGGGAGAAGACAGGAACAAGGGGAAACTCCAGTTCATAGCCTTTATTGAGATTTCTGTGAGAAAAGCAAGACAAATCAGAGTAAAGAGTTTAGGTTTGAATAATTACAGGAAAGCCTGTGCTATAGGATGGTCTCTCGCTGGTGGTACCCGGCCCAGGGATGACTTGGAGCTTGGTTTGTGAGAAATAGATAAGGGAGTGGTTGAGGCCATAGAGTTGGATTGGTTGGTTTGCACATGAAAAATGTGCTCCCAGCTCAGCACTTTGTTATCTCTAAGAAATGGCTTTGTCTTTTGGCCAGAAAGCTTTTGAAGATGTCAAACCATCATACAATACAGAAAATGAAGAAACAATTAATACAGCATCTTTAGTAACTTTCACACTAAGTTAAGTGCTATGAATATTTTATGTATAAGACAGTCCCTATATTTCACAATCCCAAACTATGGAACAAGGACATTTATAAGGGAAATGTTGATCATCTAGGAGAAAGAAGAGATGATCCTATAATATATTTCTTAATAAAGTAGGAGGGGATGAGACCCATAGCACACATGGTGCTAAGGGTCTCAATTCCAAGGAGATGCTGCTCGACTGGTGTACACACTAATTAACTTAATAAAATATCACCAGTAATTTAAAAAACTTCCTAAATTCCCATCCTTAATAACATTCTTACCTCTACTCCCAGAGTTAAGTAACTTTTGTTACTATCTTTCCTTTTTTTAAATTTTACTTTACAAAGTCTGAAAAGATTTTTTTAAGACAATGTTTTTAGAGCAGTTATAGGTTAACAGCAAAATTAAGAAGCTATAGAGTTTTCCATATGCCCCCTGTTCCTGCACTTGCATAGTTTCCCCCGTTATCAACATCCTCCAGGAGAGTGGTACACTTGTTATAATTGGTGAACCAACATTGACACATCATAATCACTCTAATCCATAGTTTTACCTTAAAGTTTAGTCTTGTGTTCTACATTCTTTGGGTCTGGATAAATGTATAAGGACATGTAGTCATACTATAGTATCATACAGAGTATTTTCATTGCCCTAAAAGTCCTCTGTGCTCTGCCTATATACCCTCCCCCACCCCAAACTCTGGCAACCTCTAATCTTTTAACTGTCTCCATAGTTTTTTTTTCTTCTCTTCCAGAATGTCATACAGTTGTTATCGTTCAGTATGTAGTCTTTTCAGATTGGTTTCTTTCACTTAGCAATACGAGCATAAAATTCCTTCCACCATTCATCAGATATAATGGATTTAGCAACAAGTATCATAAAACTCTGGCTTACCAATCAAAAGGTAATGTATTATTTCTCATAATGAAAAAAAAAAGATGGGGGTAGGGTACCCAGTAAGGTCTGATTAGTAGTTTCCACTGAGTCTGTATTCCACTATCTCTGCTTTTGGCTTCGTCCTATAGTTGGTTTCCTCTTGTGATCACAGATGGCTGTAACATATCACCTGAGACAATAGTAACTAGTGGCAGAAAGGGGCTTACCTTTACATCTCTTGTGTCAGTAGGAAAGGACAGCTTCTCATGCTTGAAAAGATTTTCTCCTGTGATTCATTGGCCTGATTTTGGCCACCTTAATCAGAGAAATTTCCTGCAACCAACAGGGCACGTCACACTCCTGTTTTCATTTATTGAAATTCCCGCTTTTACTAGTCATTATAGAATGTCACACATGGTCATATCAATGAGCACATTTGAACAGTTAATAAGATTGAGCTGAGATTAGGACACAGGAGCTGTGTTAGTGATGCATGTTTGCCTTTGGGGCAGCACAACATAATACTTAGGAGCGTCGGCTCTGAAGTAAATGCCAACTTCACATAGCTGTACGATCTTGGGCCAGTTAAACCTAGCTTCTCAAAGCCTCCATTTCCTCACCCATAAATTGCAGATAATGATAGTAGTCATCTCATCTGGTTGTTAGAAGGATTAAGAGAGATAATGCATATACCACATGTCCGAAAATACCTATCGTATTTTAAATGTTCAACACACCCAAGACATAATATCTTAATATATTTATTTTTGCACAGTGTAGGCTCTCAGTACACACTGCTGACTGAAAATACTAAAACAACAGCAAAGACAAACAAACAAAAGCAACATAGAATCATATTAGCAAGTAACATCAAAAAGAAAAAGAAAAACAATAAAATCTCATCCTGCACAGGTTCTCTACCAACAGATGCAGAGGTGGGCCCTGCTGGAGGACTGTTTCCCTAAGTTGGGCTTGTGATAAATTCCCACAGATTAAAGTCAAGGATGTTTTCACAAAGATCACCAAACACAGGAGAAGGCAAGCCACTGCAAGTTAAGAGATGGAAGAATGGATGCTTTTAGATTCTCACGTCTGCAGAACGGCCTTAACAGACAAGGGCAACAGAGAACAGTATACATTGATGCAGCAGAAGTCACAGAGACCAAAGGAACAGATCCCAGGAACATACCCATGCACGTAGGGAAATCTGATGGACAGATTCAGCATCGCACATTAGTGTGGAAAGGAAGGTTGCTTAACAAATCAAGGACTCAAAATAAGCTATCCCAGTGTGGGGGAGAATGAAAAGGGGTCCCAGTTCACACCCATCATGTGCAAATATCCACCTTGAATAGACTGAGAACTTTAATGTTCAAAACAAACTTTAAAACTTTTAGAAAGAAATTTAGGCAATAGAGAATCCAGGGCAAGAATTGAATAAAACACAAAACCACCAACCCAAAGAAAGGTACTTTAAATGTGACTACACTAAAATTAAGATTTATTTTCATAAGAAGACACAACAAAGAAAATTCGAATACAAGTTACAAGTTTGGGAGAAGATGCTTGCAACACATAAAAGCAACAGTGGAATGTGTGAAGAATTCCTAAATACAGTGGACCTTTGAACAAGGCAGGGGTTCAGGGCACCAACCTTCCATGAGGGCAAAAATCCGAGTGTAATTTAAGTCAGCTCTTCATATCCACGTTTCCTACATAAGTGTGGTTCCTCCATATCCTCTTCATCCAAGGACTCAAAAACTGCAGATCCTGTAGTGTCTTAGTATTTATTACAGAAAAAGTCCACATCTAAGTGGACCTATCCAGCTCAAACCTGTGTTGTTCAAGGGTCAACTGTAATTAGTAAGCAACAACAAAGTGAATACAAAAATATGCAAAAGATATGAGCAGGCATTTCACCTAAGAGGGACACAATGACCAAAAACTCACAGTTACTCAACCTCACTAATGATGGAAAAATGCAAATTGAGAAGGTGTTTTCAATTTTACCTTTGTGTAACAAAAATGAACAGTCTGACAAAGTCAGGATGCACGACAAGAATTTCTTTAGTACTGGAGGTGGGAATTTGTAAACTGGTACAACCACTTGGAAAACAACGTAGAGCTGAATTTTGCATTCTTTACAATCTAGCAATTTCACGCCAAGGCTCAATATCTCCAAGGAAAACTAACATATGTGCACCACAAAACATGTAAAAACAGCACTAATTGTAAAGAAAAAAGACCAACTGGAAATAACTCAAATGTCATTGACAGAAAATATATAAATTGTGATGTCTTTCACAATGGAATAGTTTCAGCTAGCATGGATAAATATTAGTGTCATTATGTTGAAACAATAAATTAAGTCTCAATAACCAACAGAGAGTTTGATGCCATTTTGTGAAACTCAAAACTAAGTAATACTAAACAGTATATTTTTCAGACATTGAATATGTACAGTAATTCACCTACACTAGAAAAAAACCCCAAAGGGGTAACCAATATAAAATCATGTGGGATAAATTAGGAGTTTAGGATTAACATATACGCACTACTATATATAAAACAGATAACCAACAAGGACCTACCGTATAGTGCAGGGAATTATACTTAGTATTTTGCAATAACCTATAAGGGAAAAGAATCTGAAAAAGTGTATATATATGTGTGCATATATATATACATATATATAACTGAATCACTGTGCTGTACACCTGAAACTAACACTACATTGTAATCAGCTATACTTCGATCAAAAACAATAAGTAGAATCCTGTGTTTATTGTTTTAGAGAGAAGCCAGGGACATAGGTTTGGAAGTACTCAGGGAAATATGAGTTTTTGGTAATATTCTAGCTCTTGGGTTAGAAGGTGCTTTTGGGGTGCTTATTATAGAGTTAGAAGTATATATAATGTACTTCTTACATTAGAATGTAAGTAAATTAATAAATTATATAAAGAAAGGTCATACATGTAAAATGACAATGGTGTATTGGAAGGATAATGATTAATTCATGAAGTCTAGTAAATAAGTAAGCAAAAATTAAACGATAAGCATTTATGTAGGAAAGAGTTTTGAAGGAAGGACGGTGCAGTGTCCCGTATGCCCACCGGAAGCTCTGCTCTGACGGATCCTCCTGGATCTTTGTGAACAGGACGAGCAGTGGAGGTGAGACCAGCGCTGGAGATGCTAACTGCTCCACAAACAGGAGGATTTCCACTCATCTGTGTGATCGAACATCGCATTCAGGATAGTATGGCCATGATTCTGCATCTGGGTAAATAGACCCAGTTATTTCAGTAAACCGTCATTTTTATGGTAAATCATTTTGCCTAAGATTTAAGATTTAAATTAAGATGACCGCTAACTAAATAATATGAACCTTTAAGCTATATCTCTCTTTCATGCCTGTCAAATAAAATTTGAGATTGACTTGACGGATGATACCAATATAAGATAGTGAAAAGCAGGTGCACACACACACGCACAGACACACACACACACTGTGTACTCACACACTGGGTACTCAAAGTGGGAATTCTTTTAAATCAAGTGGTCAGTAAAGTTCACATAAATAAGGCAAGGAAAACAATTGAAACCTTTATGTTGAATGGAATTGTGATTATATTTTAAAGTCAATGTGAGCTTAGCTATGAGGGTATAAGAAAGAAAGTAGGTAACTGAGAAAGACATAATTATAACCAGGTTCCAGATATATCTATGTCCACAAAGGTGGACAGTACAGATTCTAGACTTTAAATCATTCTTCGGTGGCAGCCTATCAAAAAAATCTTGGGGCCAGGAGATGAGTTCTTTTAATGTTGATCGAAGGACAGTAAATACACTTTGATTTATTCTTTAAAGGAAGTGGCACAGGGTTTTATTACAGGACTCCCTTACATAGTAATAACATTTCACATTATTCACCTTCAGAAGACAAAATACAAAACAAATTCTTGTATTAGATAACAGATGAACAGTGGCTGATTTGAATTAAAATTTATTTAAATGTCATTTCTAAAAGACAATGCATTTCAATGCAGATCTCATTTGCAATTTCAGAAAATCATACCTTATTACATAAAGATAATCTTGAGTAACAAGATCAATGCCCAGATGGATCTGGTCCCATTTTGACATCACAAGTCGTAAGGACCCTGATTCATGTAATAGGCAAACAAATGGCATTTTCTGATACTTCTAAAGTCAGAATAATGACTGAGGAGAGCTGCCCAAAATTCTGCCAGGCAAGGGACGTATTGGAGTGGGGTCTGGGGGGTTGTGGACCACTTACCGGTGACCTGAGGACAAAATTCAGCCCCTCCCCCCAAAAAGGAAGATAAAAGCCTTCAGACAGGCATTCTCTCTTGCCTCCTGGCTCAATAATTTATGTCACCCTGAGGGCATTTAAGGTTTGTGCCTCGGTGTTTCAGGCTACTGTTGAGGAGATTCATTAACTGTGTCTCTTAGGTCACTTGTGTTTACGGCTGACTATAGGGGTCTTTACTGTAAGGGTCTCTCATACACTGATCAGATTCTATTACAGTGTCTGGGAAAAACTCATTCACAGTCTTTCCGTTGATGAAAGATTTTTTTTTTAATTTTACCACAGATACTTTAACATGTATTAAATTAAGAGTCTCTAATGATTCATAATTCTCCAAGGTCAAATTTTCTCACCCAACCTTATCTTCCCTACAGCAATCTTCATGGGAAGTTGAAACATAGGTAGGTTTGCCTTGATTTAGGGCATGGATTTAAGAAGACATATGGCAAACAAGCCAACACTGGGTCAACAAACATATATGCCAGGATTTATCCTTTTAAAAAAATTCTTCATTAACCTTCCCTACATCTCGTAAAGAAAAATAGCAATTAATTCTGAGAGTAAAAAGGTGTGGTCAGCGTCTCCCTCTGACTGTACCACAATAGATCTATGTAGTACATTTCCATTTTAATTCAGATTTTCTGAGGAAAATTTTCAAGCCAGCATTTTTTTTTGGTTTCAAGAACACTTAGCATTTTTCCCACGTCAGAGGATAAACTGCACAATGTCACGAATGATGCTCTGAGAATGTGTTCTTGCTGAGTGATGCGGTGGCTACCGGCGAAGACAGGGTTTCCGTGGCCTTGATGCACAATGATTCATGCTTTTAACTACTTGTAGATTGTTCCCTAGCCATGCAGACACCTGTCCATTCTTCAAGCGAACAGTACCAGATTGACAAATAACTCCCATACGTATGCTTCTTGTTAAAATTTAAAAAAAGAAAAAAAGAGTGAGTATATGGGGACTTGCCTGGTGGCGCAGTGGTTAAGAATCCTCCTGCCAATGCAGGGGACACGGGTTCGATCCCTGGTCCAGGAAGATTCCCACATGCCGCGGAGCAACTAAGCCCGTGCGCCACAACTACTGAGCCTGTGCTCTAAAGCCCACCAGCCACAACTACTGAGCCTGCATGCCACAACTACTGAAGCCCGCGCACCTAGAGCCCGTGCTCCACAACAAGAGAAGCCACGGCAATGAGAAGCCCCGCGCACCGCAACTAAGAGTAGCCCCTGCTCACCGCAACTAGAGAAAACCCGCATGCAGTAACAAAGACCCAAAACAGCCTAAATAAGTAAATTAATTAATTTTTTTAAAAAAGAGTGGATATATCTATACGTATAGCTGAGTCACTTTGCTGTACACCTGACACTAACACAACATTGTAAATCAACTATACTCTAATGAAAATTTTAAAAAAGAAAAATGATAAACATTTCAATGAACATATCTTCATAGATAAGATCATTATAAATATAGTGAAAACATCCAAAATATAATACGAATTCATTACCTAAGAACCTAAAATCTCTCAACCAAATCAATCTGGTTTTGGGAGCACTTGAAACTGCATTATTTGGCAATGTAGTGAGAGGAGAGTAACTTTTTTCTTTAGCTTTGCTGTCTCTTTTCATCAAAAGGAGACATTTTTCATATCTGAAGAACAGGACTTTACCTAATTTTCTCTTATTTCGTAAGTATCGTCTTTCAGGGTAATTCTGAAATTGGCCATCAAACAAACCTCAAGCATTAAAAACATTTTTGTTTGATTTGCACTCTTTTTAAATTGATTCTAGCCAAGACCTCTCTCTTGTTTAGCTGTAAATAATTTGTTGATTTTCTTTCAAACTGTCCATGATTTTTGAAAAAACAATGACATGAGTTATGCTCATAGAGTTATGCTCAGGGCAATTCATTTTCTTCCTCACAATAACGTAACACATATTTCACATAAGCCTGGAAGCTTACCTTCCTCCCTGCTGCTTGGACCACCTCACACACAGGTAGTGGCTGCATCTTCCCTGCAAGGGCACTGTGGTCACTGTCTCAGTGGGCTGACCCGGACACCTGATTTTCTCAGTATCAGCCCTACACTTAAAACTTGTCATCTTTATCTGCTAATCCTATTCTCATTTGAAACTATGTTTTTCAAAATAATTTCACTTTAAAGATGTCAAGTGAAGCATGACGCAAAAATCACAAACCTTAGAATTTTCCGTAGTCTTGACTTACTGAGGGTCAGCCCGGGGTGAGAAGTGAATTAAATACAGTCAGTATATATTTTGTTGATCAATTCTAAAGTTGACTCGGTTTGTGGGATCTTGTGTTGTTTTCTGAAATTTAATAAATGGCATTAAAATTAAGAACACATTTTAAATTCCAGTTTGCAATTCTCCACCTGCTTTCTAAGACATCAGACAGGTCACCATGTCTCCATCAGCCATGCAAGTCAGCCTCCAACTTTTCATATCCCCTGCTACATATAAAATGTTTTTGCTTTCCCAGCTTTCACAAGGAAACAAACAAACATTTATGCTGACTGGAACTAAAAAGTGGGAATTTTGCAGAAATACGTTTGATAGAGTATCTCGAAATTTCAAACACTTAAACATGCTGTTTCTCTAGAACTACAGTGAAAAGTTGGGAAGTTGCTTCACATTCAGCCTGACTGATGTGCACCCTGGCCTATGAAAAAACACCTCGAGGAATGTGTGTCCCTCCCTGAGAGAGTGAGCTTTAGAGGAGAGTATAAGCTTTAGAATCAAGCTAAGGGAAGTCTGGATTCTGGCTAAGCTGCTTTCTTGTTATGTGATTGTAGGTAGCACACTTTAGCCCTCTGGGCCTAATGTGATTTTTTAAAGATTGACTGAGACAACATATGTGAAGTATGGAATGATTTCCCCAGCATATAGTAAGTGTTCAATAAATTTAAGCCATCTGTTACTATGCAATTTATGTGTTCTGGAAGAATCTTCTTTTAATACCCTGCTGATCCCTCAATACATATTTATTGTTTATTCTTTATATGAGCAAACTGATTGAAATTGGTTATTTTTGAAAAATTAAATTTAATTGCTATGTTCTAATATAACCCATGACCTGCTAGGTAGGTGTCACTATTTGGAAACCGATGGCATCAGGTTTTGGGTTTGAGTTGCGACTTTCTTCTTCTAGGATTGCAACAATTTCTAAGTTACACCCACCCATTCACAGAATCATGGACCCATTTGTAGGGAAGTAGCATAATTCTCTTGTAAGAAGTTAAGTTTTGCAGTTTGTGAAATCCCCCAGTAAGAACTGCTGACAGCTTGAGTGGGCAAAGGAAAACCCAATGTGAAAAGGTGGCTGTTTGATTGGACCGTGGCACCTTCCCTTCTGGAAGTGTCACGACAGACAAACGATGGGATATCTGCTCTCAGGTTTTGTTGTATCCTGTCTTACAACTGACATAAAATGACGTCTCTAATCCGTGTGCACTTTGGGTTACAGCCCTGTATGTCAAAATAAAAGCCAGCAGGGGAGGCTAGGAAGCCTTACTAAGCAGCCTCTCTCTCTGATCCACCCTCCCTGCCGACTGGCCGGTCCACACCTGTGGCAGCTCCATTCTGAGAGGTGAGAACAGCTGGCTCCCAGCACGTGTAAGCCCAGCTTGGGCTGGTACGGATCCTTAATGAGCTGTCAAGTGTCACAAGAGCATTTCAGGAAAAAAGAAATATATGTGAATGTCATATGTTTTGTGAATCTTAATACTATAATAACACATTGAAATGTTTGTGATTTTCACAGGCAAGTCGGGGAAAAAAAGTTTTCTTTCGTCCTTTTTGTTATCCGTATGATCAAAGGGAGCAGCATGGAGATAATTCCAAAGAGTGCATAATGCCAATGTTATTTTCATTTGGCTTTGGAATGCTGTTTGTGGTTTTCTTTGGGCTGTAGATTTTTTTTTTCAGGTGAGGTTTTTTTTTTTTTTTTTAATTGTATCCATTTTCCAAGCTTGGTAACTGCCCCGGGTTGGACCATAATGGCAGACCAATCTGCTCAAAAAACTTTTGAAGGCAAACCTGCGTGGAAATCACTAGTAACGATAATGACGACGGTGTTGACGCCTGCTGCCAAGGTCTGTTGATCCCTTACCACGTGCCTGGACTTTTTGATAAGTCTTGTTTTCTCACCTGTCAAAGGAGGAAGACAATAGTGTCTACCTCGAGGGTTTGCTGTGGAAATCGAGTACACACAGAGCACGCTGGACATAGGAAAGCACGTTAGCTCTTCTTATTGTGTGTGAGCTCATGTAACCCTCATGGCAATTATGTAGGGTCGGTATCATCACCGACACTGTCTCTCAGTTGAGGAAACTGAAGGGCGGATGAAGTAATTTCCCCAAAGTCACAATATAAGTGGCAGAGCCAGGAGTAGAACCCAGGTGGTCTGACCCTTGACTAAACCTGCTCATATTGTTTGAGTTTCTCTATTTTTTTTCATGATCAAGAATGAATTTATTATAAAATTATAAAAGAAAAACAGATATATTTGTTCAAAGCTTTGAAACTTTCATATGGCAAAAGATATCATGAACAAACTCAATCAAAAAACTATAAATTCAGGGAAAATATTAAATAAAGAGGGTAATTACACTTTATGTTATAAAGAATTCTTTTTTGTTTAAGATGGTAAAAAAATTTTTTTTGGCTGTGCCGCATGGCATGTGAGATCTTAGTTCCCCGACCAGGGATCAAACCCATGCCCCCTGCAGTGGAAGCAGGGAGTCATAACCACTGGACCTCCAGGAAAGTCCCATAAAGAATTCTTAAAAGTTGGTAAGGCAGATATGCACAACCCAATAGAAAAATGGGCAATTAAGTGGCTATTAACATAAGAGAAAATTCAAATTTGGGGGGAAAAAACATTAAGCAGAAGCTAAAACTAAGAGATTTGTAAATTAAAGTAACAATGAACAATCATTTCACACCTATCAAGACTGGCACACACTTAAAAGACAGATTCAGCTATTATTAATGTAGATGAACCAAAAAGTGTATTCTCATGCATTGCTAGGGTAAATGGTTAAAAAAAAGACATTTAAAACAAAAACTGGCATTCCTGTAAAACATATATGTTAAACGTTAAAAATATATTTATTGATAATTACCCGTGAATACTACCACTGAATATCTTAGAGTTCCTCTATTTTCCTAGGCAAGCATCATAATTCCAGAAATTAAGGACTTAGACTTATTTGTATGGCATCTGATTAAAGCTCATGGGGATCTCTGATTAACTGACTGTGTGGGTTTGTCAAGTCACTAGAAGCCCTGGCATTTTCATTCCGATGAGGGAGATGAACTATGATTTCGAAGGATCTTCCTGACACTGTGAACATTCTAGAAGCCTAAGAAGTTTACACTCAAACAATTCACCTGGTTTCACGGACCTCCAAACAAGGGGAAATTGGTTTAAATTGTACCAGAAGGATTTTTTTTTTTTGTAAGAATGTTCTCTTGGTAATAAGGTAGTGAACACTGAAAAGAGGAGCTTTTCAAGCTCCTCACTGAAAACTCTGTGAGAAGAAGGTGGGCCCCATCACTTGGAGCTGTCAGTGGCTCTTAATGCGTAGAGGCTGAGCACTGACTAGGTT
Source organism: Balaenoptera borealis (assembly GCF_965194805.1). NCBI lineage: Eukaryota > Metazoa > Chordata > Mammalia > Artiodactyla > Balaenopteridae > Balaenoptera > Balaenoptera borealis. The sequence continues at coordinate 175,452,065 of NC_138866.1, forward strand.
ATGGGTTTCTTGCAGCGAAATGGTTCTATTTTTCAACGATGTTAGCTCCACAGTGGCTGTTAGGATGGACGGTCCTAGTCAAATAACTAGCCTCGGAATCAAGCTGTGAGATTAGTACTGGCTGAGGGAGGCAGGCAGAGGCCGTCCTCAGCATCCCATGTGCCAGAGAGGCACGTGTGTGGGTTCAGGGCACTCTGTGGGCCGTGGGAAGGAAGGAAAGATGCCAGTGGAATCGGCTTTGGTCCAAGGCTACATTGTGAACCAGGCTGGGTTTTCTCGGGTGTCTCCAGCCACACTGGATGCTACCCCACTCTCCTCAAGGAACTCATGGCACTCAGGAGCGAGGAGTCCCCTACAGCATGGAGTTTTGACCTTTCCTTCCTTCCTTCCATCCCACATCCATGTCCTCAGGTCCAACGCTGTGTTGAGAAAGGGCCCAGGGAGGTTTAACGTGTAACATTTCCAGGTAACATCACTGCTTTCTCGATCCTCTGAATACATAGCTCAGAATTTAACCCTGGGGCAGAGCTTTAGACAAAGAAGCAAGACCTTCCTATGCGGAATGTTTTCTCATTATAGAGGGAAGAGATGGCCCTCACCCCAATACGGCTGAGGGCAGCCTGGCCTGGAATGGGGAGAGTCAGAACTCCATGGGGAAGATCGACTGAAAAATGTGGGATGTGAGTCAACATATTAGATAGACATTTTGAATATATATGGTTGTTATAAATTTTTAAAGAAATTTTTAAGACATGATGTTCAGGTTATGTACCATGATTTCTACAAGTTATTTAAGTTAATCACAGTCGTGGCAGTAGTAGAATAAGACAAATGGGAGTTAATGTAATCAAGAATAATACAATTTTAGTGGTAGTGATTAAAACCGAGAGAGAATCCCTTATACCAGGCACACGCATTAACATCCTAACTAGTGAGATAACGAAACATATTCATTTAAAATTTTTAAAAAATTATCCAAATATTTGCATTTCCATTTTTTTTGGAAAAATAAGTCCACACACATGTATTATTTCTTCTCCTTATTTCAGTTTGTTCTTATTAATAAACATGAAAAGATGGTACCATGAATCTGTATTATTCCAAACAGAGCTGAGTTTTCCCTTTTACTTAAAAGATCCTTTGTTTCAGTTCAGGGCAGCTTGCAATTAATTTCTGAGAACTTATGATCCTCTTAGACTTCTGTAATATATTTTGAGTAAAATCACAGGAGAAGTCTTTTTTGACATATAAATATAACTTACTCCCCCAATTTTATGGTATGCATTTCCCGTTATGTGATGAGCTGGTGGGCTTTCTTGCTTATCCACTATTTCTTAGGCATTCTGTCACACATTATCTTATTTAATCTTCACAAAAGCACTGCAAGTTAAGTATCACTGTATCTGCTTTTCAGATGAGGAAATTATAACTCAATAAATAAAGTGAGTTACTCATGATGCCACAGAATGTACACGATGGGAAAGGATTCAAGGCCGGAGAAAACGCTCATGTCATTTTGGTCTCTGAGAAAAATATGCTTAAGAATCTCTCTTACTTCTGTGCTAGTTCTTTCTGAGGCTAGCAGGACCAACTCTTTGGCTTGTACATCAGCACTACTGGTCAGAAAGTCTCCAACCACATCCAATAAACGAAATATTTTCTCCTTTGGATGGATAAAAAAAGAAGACACATTTGTTTAAATCTGTTTTCTAGGACTCATAACTACCATGTAAAGGTTTATAAAAGATCTCAGATATGACACTTAGCTGGATGTCTACGGTTAAGAGTCATCAGGGGTGGAGCAGTCTGGGTGAATTATAGTTTACTAACTGAAACTTATGCTTTATTTCCAACATAATCTTCAGCTTTTGCTTTTTATTGCTGTCTGTATCTGTCCTGACATTGCCATCAGCTCTCAGCAGAATCAGCATTTATTGAGTTCCTAATACTCCATAGGTTTTCTCAGATCCCCTTGGCTTCTGACATGGATTACTGAATAATCTGAATATTTTGAATCTATTCAATTCTGGAATCAAGTCCCTGAATGTCTGTATCAGAGCAAATGTAACTTTTAGAGGTGACCTAGGATTGCTCTTAGGAGACCTTCATAATAGTTGGTTTCTTTTGAATCTTTTGCTATCATTAGGATGTGTTACTTAATCCCCTTCGTATCTTCTTCTACCCTGGTCCCCAAATACCAGCTTGTCTCCCATGAGCTGAGCCCAAACCCAGTGACTACTTAATATAAACCATGGTTTTATTGGCTTTTTGCATTTCTAGATTGGTTGTGATGAAGACTTCCAGTTAATTTGTGTCTTCATTTTTTTGCCTCCAAAATACCATCAATCCCAACATTACAAATCTTATTAGGTGATGTTGAGTTGAATAATCTAGATAATTTGTGTAGTGTCTGAAAATATTCTGTTATTAAGGGTCGGATGTATGTAATCATTTAATCCTGAAGACTTTATGACATTATGTGCTGATATTTTAATGATACCATATTTGTTTATGATTATTTCACGAAAATAACAACATTCTCACTTACTGATTCTGAAATGGTTTGTTTAGATAGTTGTAAGAGTAGAATGGGTGATTAATCATATGGTTGCTGCTGTCTTAATTGTGTCTGTGTCATTAACATTTTTTCAACATATATTACTCTTTCCCCAGAAAACCCAGTAAAATTTCCACACTTAAATCTCCAAAGATATCCTGAAGTGTATGGTAAGGATCCCAGGAGAGAGAAGTGTTGGGTAGGACATCCACAGTAATAAAACAAACAAAGATTTTATCCAGGAAGTTGGATTTATTCAGTTGAGGCAGCTCGTGTGTCCTAAAGAAGCCCATCTAAGTGACCTGTAGCAAACCCAGGATCGTACCTCCATCCCAAACCACTGGGCTTTGCATTTTAGGCAGAAGAGCAAGTCTTCAGCCCCCGCTTCCATGGGATGGCTGGGAAGACTCCATGATGTGCAGTCACAATGGCTTTGTCCACGTCATGCAGGGGCCGCTACGGGTGGTCTGTAGAGCTTGCTTCCATAGGCAGTGTTTAATATTTAGGGGTTTAAGAACATACTCTTGTTTTTCTCTCTGTATTTTTGTATCTTCATTTTAATTAACTTCTTGATCCATTTTCCAAGTCCTTCTAATCCCAAATTCATAACTGATATGTATGAGCCCACAGACTATTGCTCTGGGAGGTAAATGAGTACCGAGACATACCAGCTTTTCCGTGGAAATTACGTGGCTTGGAATCCAAGCTTTATTACATTTAATTCAGTTCACAATGAGGCTAAAAGTAGAGTTTTGTGTCACCTAGGAACACTTAGAAAACACATAAGACACACTATAGAAATATACTTGTTGAAACAAACCAGGCAATAAGCTTCCATTTAGTTTGTAGAAAGCTGGTGCTGTCATTCTGGCCTGGCAACCTTGTATCACACTTGTTACTGTCATAAACAGGAACTTTCTAGAAGCAGTAGACAGTGCATATACACACAAGCCTCTGCTAGTTTCTTACCTATTTAAGGGAGTTGATATCTGGTTAAAGTAAGGCATATTTATAAATCTTTGTAAAATCTAAATAATAGCATTTGAAATTTTGTCCTTTCTCCCTCTGTCTCCATTCCTTGTTCCCCATGCCCTCTGTGTGGTTAGTCGGAGGAATTTATTTCCCTCAGCAGCACTATAAATATGCCTTGTCTTCGTGAACTGTTCAGAAAACTGGAAATATGTAAGAATCATGAAAAATAATTTTTTTTCCTGAAGGAACCGGAGGATAAAAGTACCAAAAAAGAAAAAAAAAAAAAAAACCCAAATCTAATCATTATTATGGCCCCATTTTGTGGTTTTTAATGATCACAGCTTGTTGCCCCAAGTCCTTTTGCAAAAGGTCAAGACCACTGAGATCGCCCAGGCAACCAACCTTCAGCAAAGAGATACTCAAGAGAGCAATTTGCTAATGCAGCAGAAACTGGTGATGGTTAACTGAGGAAAAACAGAAAGTGAGTCCTAGTGCCTGATTCACTGGCTGGAGAAGTGAAAATGGAGAAGAGAACATTAATTAGCAGTAAATCAAGCAGGAGATGGAGCTGGGTCCTGGACTAATTAGCCTTTTGCTCTAAATCCACTCTTCCTGCCTCACGTTGGCTATGCTGCGCTGCCCGGCTAATGAATTCTGCTGACCTCCTGCCAGATTCCTGTTTCATTCCCAACAGACTAAGGAACACCCTTGCTATATTTGCGGCGTTCCCAAGCCTATTGAGTTTCCTGGAGCTGCCGTGACTTTGACCGACCTGGGTAAAGAGACAGGAGGGCTGAGGTGCAGATCTTAGTGTTACAGCTGACCCTTTGCTGGAATCCTCCAGAGAGGACTGCCCCCTCCCACTCTGAGGGCACAGGGGGAGGTGACCAGCACCAGGAGAAAAATCACAAAAGATGTGTGGTCATATTTCCTACCCATCTTGAAACTGTCATAATTTATGCTTATTTGAAAATTATTTTTAGTGCCCTCAGAGTACTGACGATAGAATTCAACAAAATCTAGGATTTTCTTTCTGTGATTTGATTTGAGATGAATAGATACTATCTGAGGTGTCCATAGGAAAAGGGCATTCTATCTGCATGGGAGAAAAGAAGAAGAAGAAAAAAAAACCTCCTGGATTCTAAGATCAATCAATCATTTTTAGAACCGATTTGTTCATATTTGTTGGGTACATGATGTACTTGGAATAGTTTACATTCTGTGGATAGAGGTGCCCTTCTGAGTGGCAAACGTGGTCACACACACAGCACTAGATTTAAGGGGACATTACTTCATCCAGTCCATGAGGCAGTTGGTGAGCTCTGTCCTGCCCTGTTAGGTCCCCGGGTTAGTAGTGTGTGACAGCTGGCTGCTGACAACTCATTCCTGTCACCCCGGTTTAACGTGCTGTGTCTACAGCGGGGCCCTCAAACCGGAAGGCCTGAGTCCAACGACCTCCCGGTTACGCCTGGATCACATCACTTCATCTCCTGTGTCCAGTTTCCTTTTGTTAAGGAAAAAATAACGTTGCCTCCTCAGAGGGTGAGTGTAAAAAACCCAGCACAGTATCTGGAATATTCCAAGTGTGAAATGTTACCTTTGCTATCCTCTAAATGACATGTCAGAAGCAAGTCAGGGTCTTTGCAAAGTAATAAAATCATTTAATTTTTTGAAAAGAGAATTGTTCACATTTCTAGAGGGATTATCATGAATGCATCAAAATATTCTTAGGGAAATGACTGGAATACACCACTTCTGATAGTAGGACATTTCTTGCTCTCATTTTTCGGTGCTTAGGAAATAGAAGAGTTTGTGCGTGTAGTTGGGGTCTTTGTATGCTCTCTTAGCTTCAGCAACGCCTGCCCTATTTTCCTCAAATTCACAGAGGTTGATTCCCTGACAGAAGCAGGTTTAGCAGGTCAAGCGTTGCCGCAGAAGCTTGGCTGAGTTTACCCTGTTGTTGGACCTACATGTTCTTACCTGTGTGGTCTCTCTGAAGATGTACAGGACCATACATTTAACCATGGCTTTGGGTAATATGAATAAATAGAAGAGCAGCTCAGTCAAGGTTAAAGGAACAGCCATCGCCATACACACAGGAGCCAAGTTGTTTTGGTTTTTTTTTTCAAACATTTTATCTTACTTGGTATAACATATAACATTTTTATTGTGGAAACAGACAGGCAAGTGTTAAAAGGGCTAAAGCCTGGCACCTGGAGAGAATGAGAGTCTTGGGCCTACATGCTTTAGATTTTAAGCATCGCTCAAAGACCAGCCTCCCCAGAGTTTTATTTCCCCAAAGAATAGTTTTGATCTGCAAATGTAAATTCTGCAGGAAGCATCAAACCTCAAGGCTGCAGTATAACTTTAAACTGACCCACAATTTAAACATACAGTGAGGAAGTTCCCAGCTGGGAAAATGAATAGTAGAACGAGAAACCAATTTTGAGGATCAATTTTGAAGGAAACACCAAAAAAAATGTTTTTAAAGGCATACTTCCTGCAGCTTTTGTCTTTCCTTTTACATTACAGTGAATTTCTTTTCTCACAGTGGGATTTTAAAGTAATTTATAATTATACACACTTGCAGGGGATGAGAGAGAAATGACCTAATTACAGACCAAATGGGTACCCTCTGGCCATCCTGCAATTAGAGCGACTGGGGCAGTGATGGGCTTTATCCTCTTGAGTGGATTTGGTGGTTAACCTGGCAGGGAGTGTGGAAAGTGGTCCACGTGGTCCACGGCATCATGTCAAAATCTGTGCAAATTATTTGGAAAAAAAAAAAAAAAACAGATAAAGCTAAACTTGAAAAGTGATTGTAGAACTGAAACTTCCCCTGCCTAGGACAGGCAGAAGCACAAAGTGTGACCAGCAAAGGAGAAAAAAACAGCAGAGCATTTTAATGCTGTCTCTGTATCTAACTAGATTCTAATTAGTTACAATTAGGCTGCCAGGGAATAACAGCTACAGTGACATTGAAGAAGAAAATGCCCAGTTTTAACATAATTCCCACCATTTCATTAGATTTCTCTTTTTCGCTGAGATTTTGTTAGGAACATTAGTGGAAGCAAAAGGTCTTAACAGGTGTCTAACGGGGTCACTGAAGCAGCAAATTCCTTTTTAGTAATTCTCTGGCCTTCCTGCTTTTCTCTCTGTACACTCTACAGCACGGGGGATAATTGCTTGGATAACGTAATCTCAATTCTGTTCTCTTCTTCCAGCCAAGAGGCCATTTCCCCGCCCATTCTCTCTGTAGAAACCAGGATACCTAACCTGTCATGTGAAAAGAGCCGTGTCCTTTGTCTAGTTAAGAAAACTAGTCTGGCTAATATGGAGCTCCTAAAACTCACATGAACACTTAGAAAATGATATAAATGACATGTCATCAAATGGGAGGAGAGAAAGAGCCAATAATGTACATTTTTTGCATTGGGAGAAAATCAACAGATTCCCTCAATAGTCAGTATTGTCCTCATGTGTACAGTGGCTGCACCAAGTGTATCAGTGAGGTGAGGAGGTGGTGACTTAGGACATGTGTCCTGACTGAGATGGACCGTGATGACGTGGGACTGCAGAAGGCAATTAATTATTGTTAATTCAAGTAATTGGTGATTGGGTGCCCTTTCTATGATTTCTTCACATACAATGAGATTATCTAGAGTTGTGGAATAGCCAGTATTAAAGGGGTAAGTATTTTTATACCATCATTGATACATGTACATGGTATTGTTAAACAAAACTATGGAACATTCTTTCCATGAAATTGTACATATTTTAGTGAGAGCTAAAAAAAATTGGTTAAAAAAATAATTTGTCTCTCTGTATTCTTTTTTCAGATTCTTTTCCATTATAGGTTATTACAAGATATTGAGTATAGTTCCCTGTGCTATACAGTAGGTCCTTGTTGTTTACCTATTTTCTATACAGTAATGTGTATATGATAATCCCGAACTCCTAATTTATCCTTCCTCCTCTTCCCCTTTGGTAACCATGTTTGTTTTTTATATCTGTGAGTCTGTTTCTGTTTTGTAAATAAGTTCATTTGTATCATTTTTTTTAGATTCCACATATAAGTGATGTCATATGCTATTTTTCTCTCTATATATAGATGTGTAACTGAGTCACTTTGCTATACACCTGAGACTAACACAGCATTGTAAATTAACTATACTTCAATTATAAAAAACTAGAAAAATTTGTCTAGATCTTCTGGCTGTAATTCATGCAGTATTATTTGTTTTTGAATGACAAAAAAATATTTTAAAATATTTACCAAAATCTCATGACTTGAAATCATGAGATATTCTGTTCTCAGATCCCTATATAAGGGGTATACAGTATTCTAAAGAGAGGGACCTTTCAAGCAAAGCAGAAACATAGTTACTTACTACAGGGAATGGGAGAAATATTGAGATTCAAATGGTAATTTTAACTCTAGCAAAAGGGAGTAACCTGAAAATATGAAACAGTAATAGGAAATGAAAACACATTCAAGGAACTTAGCAACTCAATAGTACTAATGAAGAACAAGTTGGATATCTCAGAAAACCAGAGAGTAAATCTGATGACTGTCCACCTACACAATATTCACAATTATTTGTTATGTGTCAGTGTATGGGGGAAAAGACAGAGCATGGAGCTTAGAGTCTACAGGGTGAGCTGGCCCTAGACTCTCCCAACACTCACAGGTATAAAGACAGTGATGGAAATTAGAAGAGAATAAACACAGATTCTGGTTCCATTTTCATGTTGCGAAATGTAAGTGCAAATAGGTTTAAAGATGTGGAATAAAGTAGAGAATGAACTTCCAAATCAGAGACCCCTGGAATCAGACCCATTCAGTCCCGTTTCCTGTCTCCATCATTGTGAACTATTCACCTTGGGTGGGCTCTGAATTTTTTTGTGCATCCGTTTTCTCCTCTCTAAAATGGGTACAATAATGATACCAACTTATCTGTCATAAGTATTAAATGTGTCAATATATGTAAAATGTTTGGGACCATACCTCTCTTACCCTTTTAATAAATGTTGGATATTACTGTTATATTTATCATTAGAAGAAGGACAAATTGACTGGGCAAGAATAATGGCACTTGGCATACAGGTGCTTAATAAATATTTTGAATGATTTAATGCATGAATATGGAGGAATGAATATACAAGAAAGTAAACATGACATTTTAATAAAGAAAAACGTGAAGAGACTGAAAAGAAAAACACACTAAAATAGCTATAAGTAGAATATATTACCTTATTGAAAGACAAGGACTTTTATATTAATAGAAAAAAGTTCAGATGTATTCTGTTTCCAAGACATGGCTCTTCAGACAAAATTGGAAAAGCAGTGTTGTAAATATAGGATAGGTCTGCTATCCCATGCCATGAATATCAACAGAAAAGAGAAAACATTAACTGGGAGAAAAGAATGTTATCTTAAGACAGAAGTTTTGATTTGCAATAAAGATGAGCAGATACATAACACTATGAACCTAAAGTTTTATACTATATTTATTAAAGGAATAACTCTTATAAATGCAAGGAGAAACTATGAGATCTCACAGTAAGAAGATATAACACACTTGTCTTATATTTTACCAATCAAGTAGCCCCAAATGATTATTAAGTGGCAATTCTTATGTTTTTAAAAATCAGTTCTCCCTTTGGTAAACATAATCTCACACCCTCCTGAAGTCTTATTAAAAATTTCAAAATAAATTGGATCATTATTAAAACAAATCAAATTGATGCTAAATATACTTTTTTCAAATTATAGACACTGTACAGTCTTATATACCAAGCAGGGGTTGGTAGTCACAGGTGAAAAAAATCACTGTTATAGAGTATCTGAATAAGATAGTCAATTAATTTAATAAACATACAGATAATCTACTTCACTAAGAGAACACATGTTATTTTAAAATATTTACGAGACATTTACAAAAATTGGCAAGAAGGAAAACTGAATACGTTCCCCAATGTATAGTTTGAAACATACAAAACTGCTGTTTTCACAAGTCACAAAGCAACTTCACAGACAGACCTAATCAGAAGAGCCCAGACTGCTCTCTAGCCATTGCAACAGAGTTGTAAATTCACAACTTTCCCTTAGAAAATCAATTTTAAACACCCTTTAAAAGTATGTTGGTTCAATGAGAAAACAAAAACTACTAACATTGCAATCCATTTACATATTCATAGCAACGTGTGCAGTGCGTAACACAGTCTTTGGCATTTGTTTTCCGTCTGTGCTGTCTAGATCTGCTCCGTTCTGTTTTTTACAGCACATCCCTACCTTTTTTCTATTGTATTAAAGTTTTTGATAACATTCTGCTTGAATAAAAATTCCACTACTAAGAATCAACTCCAGAACCTAGAGAGAACAAATTGTTAATTTAAAAAGGAATGAAACAGTAAATATAGGGGAAAAAATTAATTAAAAAGGAGAATTGAGTAGAATTTACAACTAAAATCCAGAGCTAGAACATCTAACAAGAAAGCCAAGTGAAAATTCATATTCCAACAACATTAGGAATTAGCTTATATAGAGATTATTAATAAAAAGCAAAGATTAAGTTTTGGGCTAATATGTTTGCAAGTGTGTGTGTTGTGTATATGAAACATGCCTCACTAAAAGTGAAGCAATAAGAGTTAAAGAGAACACCCTCAAACGAAACAAACCATAACAAAAGAAAGCACTCCTGAATAGAAAAAAAAAACTACAAAAAATGAGAAAATTCATGAAAGAACTACCCCAAACCTTTGGTTTTAAAAGTGAGTCCTGTCAAGCCCTCAAGAAACAGATAAATCCTATGATTTTAGAATAATATTGAAGCTTTTCAATTTCCTGAGGCTTGATACTTCTAAACATCACTAAGATAGCATAGAGAAGAAAACTATAAACTATCCCCCCTTAAGAATATAGATGAAAGATTTCAAAAAATCTTTAGTATGTTCAGCCAGAGAGTGTGTTTGAAGAATAGTACATAATGCAGGTCATGGTAGTGGTTGGTTTGGTGGAACATAGACAGGGGACTGCCATATGTAGGATGACATAAGACACTGGAAATGCCCTTCTTCCTGGGTGGAGATTTAAGAGTTCTTTTTAAAGTTATGTTCTATAACTTACAGATAAATTACTTATGTTCTTTTGTATGTATCAAATATTACCTTAATATATTTGATATATTATATAATCAAGTATATATTAATATATTTCTTAATATTTCTTCTTATGAAAGAAGAAAGGAAAGAAGGTCATACATAAGAGTTTACTTGGTCCAAGAATGTCAGGCTCAGAAAACACTGGCAAATACAGTCCATTGTGACAAACTAAAAACAAACCGACCAACGTTAGGTGTAATTCAGCATCCATTCTTATACACTTTTTTTTTAAAAAAAAACAAATCCATGGCAAACTAGGGACAGCTCTGTGATAAGATATTTTATCTGAGCCAGTAGCAGGAATCACGCTGAATGGAGATGGGCTTGAGGACCTCCTGTTGATGAGAGAACAGATTATCAAGGCCTCAGCCACATTCACTGGTCAGCAGGGTTCTGAAAGCCCCAGCGAGTGTGAAAAGAAAGCAAAAAGAAATAAGAGGTATTCAGTTTGGCATAGACTTATCATTAGTTATTGACTATTTCTTGAACTTGTAGAAAACATAAGATCATCAATTGCAAGATCATTTGAACTAATAAAAATATAAATAAGTGCCCATTTGTTTAGTAAACATACAAAAACTCAGTAGCTTTCCTATATACTAGTTAGAAAATACAATAGAAAACCAACATTATATTCACAATAGCAAATAATCTATAGATTATTCAGGAATAAACTTAGTGAAAGACATAGCAATACATAATTCTGAAACTATATGGAATGTCATAGAATAAGAGCTACATAAAAGAAGTGACACACTATTTTTCTGGATAATAAGAATAAAGAATTTAAATGAATAAATCTCTAAAAATGAGTCTATAAATATACAGGAATTCTAATAATAAATCCCAGTGTAGTTTAATTTTTTTGACAAAATTGTTCCTGAGTTAATCTTGAAGAATATTTTGAGAGAATAGTTAGGAAAATGTTGAAGAAGACATAAGAATTTGTCCTACCACATATTAAAACATATTATGAAGTTACAATAAATCAACAGCATGTTCCTAGAAGTAGGTTAGACTGGTTAAAGAACGAGACCATAACACTAAAATAAATCAAGATGAGTCTTCATAAAACTATAGTTTATGCCATCAAACAGTAAGTATTATGCTGTTAAATGTAGTATTGTGACCCATAATGTTATGGCTCATCAAACCATTAAGTACAAGGTGGACTTTTTTTAATGGTATTACAAAACATAAAATACGTTTTGTGAAGATATTTAAAGGTATTTTATGGAAAATATTAGATTGTTATGTCATAACTAGATCAAAAACTAGCAAAGAATCCAAAGAACACTAGATGCAAGTTGGTGAATATGTAAACAATTTTCTTGTGGGGCAGGCCTTTCTATGCCTGGCCACCTGCAAAACCATAGGGAGAATGTTTGTAGATCAGCAACAATCATAACAACAAACCCTTACTTAAAAACAAAAGGAGATCGCACAAAAATTTCAGAATGGCAGAAAACTACTATAAACAGTATTACAAAGCAAACCACAAATCTGAAAAAAAAAAAGTTAGTGTCTATGACAGGCAAAAGACTAATTCTGATATGTAAACATTTCTTTCAAATCAATAAGTAAAATAGGAACATCTTAATGGAAAATTGAGCAAAAGCTATAGCATTAAAGGAATTCAAAAATGAATAAATTAGAACAAACGATAAACTGCTAAAAAGTTGTTCAGACTCAACAGTAAGCAAAAAATTACGATTGAAACACAATGAAAAAAAAAGAAACACAATGGAGGTAATATTTTCCATCTATTCAAAGACTGAAATAAATACTAATAGTATAATCAGAATGCTAGAAAGTAGCCAAACTTCTTTTGTAAGTTGGTAAAATCTTTCTAAAGAGCAACTTAAAAATAAGTATCAGGAGACCTTCAAGATGGCAGAGGAATAAGACGTGGAGATCACCTTCCTCCCCACAAATACAACAGAAATACATCTACATGTGGAACAACTACTACAGAACACCTACTGAATGCTGGCAGAACACCTCAGACTTCCCAAAAGGCAAGAAACTCGCCACGTACCTGTTAGGGCAAAAGAAAAAAGGAAAAACAGAGACAAAAGAATAGGGATGGAACCTGCACCTTTGGGAGGGAGCTGTGAAGGAGGAAAAGTTTCCACACACTAGGAAGACCCTTCACTGGTGGAGGCGGGGGTGGCGGGGGGAAAGCTTCGGAGCCACAGAGGAGAGCACAGCAACAGGGGTGCAGAGGGCAAAGCGGAGAGATTCCCGCACAGAGGATCGGTGCCAACCAGCACTCACCAGCCTGAGAGGCTGGGCTGCTCACCCGCTAGGGTGGAGGGGGCTAGGAGCTGAGGCTTGGGCTTCGGAGGTCAGATCCCAGGGAGAGGACTGGGGTTGGCTGCATGAACACAGCCTGAAGGGGGCTAGTGGGCCACAGCTAGCTGGGAGGGAGAACGGGAGAAAGTCTGGAGCTGCCTAAGAGGCAAGAGACCATTGTTTCGGGATGTGCGAGGAGAGGGGATTCAGAGCACCACCTAAATGAGCTCCAGAGACGAGCATGAGCCACGGCTATCAGCACGGACCCCAGAGACAGGCATGAAATGCTAACGCTGCTGCTGCAGCCACCAAGAAGCCTGTGTGCGAGCACAGGTCACTACCCACACCTCCCCTCCCAGACGCCTGTGCAGCCCGCCACTGACAGGGTCCTGTGATCCAGGGACAAATTCCCCGGGGGGAACACACACAGCATGCCTCAGGCTGTTGCAGTGTCACGCCACTGCAGGCTGGCCCCGCATTCCATACCCCTCCTTCCCCTGGGCCTGAGTGAGCCAGAGCCCTCTAATCAGCCGCTGCTTTAATCCCGTCCTGTCTGGGCAGGAACAGACGCCCTCAGGCGACCTACATGCAGAGGCGGGGCCAAATCCAAAGCTGAACCCCAGGAGCTGTGAGAACAAAGAAGAGAAAGGGAAATCTCTCCCAGCAGCCTCAGGAGCAGTGGATTAAATCTCCACAATCAACTGGATGTACCTGCATCTGTGGAATACCTGATTAGACAACGAATCACCCCAAAAGTGAGATGGTGGATTTTGGGAGCAACTGTAGACTTGGGGTTTGCTTTCTGCATCTAATTTGTTTCTCGTTTTATGTTTACCTTGGTTTAGTATTTAAAGCTTATTATCATTGGTAGATTTGTTTATTGATTTGGTTGCTCTCTTCCTTTTTTTATATGTATATAGATATTTTCTTTTTTCTTTTTTTCTCTTTTTGTGAGTGTGTATGTCTATGCTTCTGAGTGTGATTTTCTCTGTATAGCTTTTCTTTTACCATTTGTCCTAGGGTTGTGCATGTCCTTTTTTTTTTTTTTTTTTTTAGTATAGTTTTTAGCACTTGTTATCATTGGTGGATTTGTTCATTGGTTTGGTTACTCTCTTCTTTCTTTCTTTCTTTTTTTAAGACTTTTTAATTTTTTTTATTTTTAATAGTTTTTTTATTTTAATAACTTTATTTTATTTTATTATTTTTTTCTTTGTTTCTTTCTTTTTCCTCCCTTTTCTTCTGAGCCATGTGGCTGACAGGTACACCAGCAAGGTGTCAGGCCTGGGCCTCTGAGGTGGGAGACCAAGTTCAGGACATTGGTCCACCAGAGACCTCCCGGCCCGATTACCTCCAAGTAATATCAAATGACAAAAGCTCTCCCAGAGACCTCCATCTCAATGCTAAGACCCAGCTCCACTCAACGACCAGCAAGCTACAGTGCTGGAAACCCTATGCCAAACAAGTAGCAAGACAGGAACATAACCCCACCCATTAGCAGAGAGGCTGCCTAAAATCATAATAAGGTCACAGACACCCCAAAACACACCATCAGACGTGGACCTGCCCACCAGAAAGACAAGATCCAGCCTCATTTACCAGAACACAGGCACCAGTCCCCTCCACCAGGAAGCCTACACAACCCACTGAACCAACCTTAACCACTGGGGACAGACAACAAAAACAACGGGAACTACAAACCTGCAGCCTGCGAAAAGGAGACCCCAAACACAGTAAGTTAAGCAAAATGAGAAAACAGAGAAATACACAGCAGATGAAGGAGCAAGGTAAAAACCCACCAGATCAAATAAAAGAGGAGGAAATAGGCAGTCTACCTGAAAAAAGAATTCAGAGTAATGATAGTAAAGATGATCCAAAATCTTGGAAATAGACTGGAGAAAATACAAGAAATGTTTAACAAGGACCTAGAAGAACTAAAGAGCAAACAAACAATGATGAACAACACAATAAATGAAATTAACAATTCTCTAGAAGGAATCAATAGCAGAATAACTGAGGTAGAAGAACGGATAAGTGACCTGGAAGATAAAATAGTGGAAATAACTACCACAGAGCAGAATAAAGAAAAAAGAATGAAAAGAATTGAGGACAGTCTCAGAAACCTCTGGGACAACATTAAATGCACGAACATTCGAATTATAGGGGTCCCAGAAGAAGAAGAGAAAAAGAAAGGGACTGAGAAAATATTTGAAGAGATTACAGTTGAAAACTTCTCTAATATGGGAAAGGAAAGAGTCAATCAAGTCCAGGAAGCGCAGAGAGTTCCATACAGAATAAATCCAAGGAGAAACAGGCCAAGACACATATTAATCAAACTATCAAAAATTAAATACAAAGAAAAAATATTAAAAGCAGCAAGGGAAGAACAACAAATGACATAAAGGGGAACCCCCCATAAGGTAAACAGCTGATCTTTCAGCAGAAACTCTTCAATGCAGAAGGGAGTGGCAGGACTATTTAAAGTGATGAAGGAGAAAAACCTACAACCAAGAATACTCTACCCAGCAATGACCGCATTCAGATTTGATGGAGAAATTAAAACCTTTAATTTTACAAGCAAGTAAAAGCTAAGAGAATTCAGCACCACCAAACCAGCTCTACAACAAATGCTAGAGGAACTTCTCTACGTGGGAAACACAAGAGAAGAAAAGAACCTAAAAAAACAAACCCATAACAATTAAGAAAATGGTAACAGGAACATATATATCGATAATTACCTTAAATGTGAATGGAGTAAATGCTCCAGCCAAAAGACACAGGCTCACTGAATGGATACAAAAACAAGACCCATATATATGCTGTCTACAAGACACCCACTTCAGACCTAGGGACACATACAGACTGAAAGTGAGGGGATGGAAAAAGATATTCCATGCAAATGGAAATCAAAAAGAAAGCTGGAGTAGGAATTCTCATATCAGACAAAATAGACTTTAAAATACAGACTCTTACAAGAGACAAAGATAGACACACATAATGATCAAGGGATCAACCCAGGAAGAAGATATAACAATTGTAAATATTTATGCACCCAACATAGGAGCACCTCAATACATAAGGCAAATACTAACAGCCATAAAAGGGGATATCGACAGTAACACAATCATAGTAGGGGACATTAACACCCCACTTTCACCAATGGACAGATCATCCAAAATGAAAATAAATAAGGAAACACAAGCTTTCAATGATACATTAAACAAGATTGATTTAATTGATATTTATAGGACACTCCATCCAAAAACAACAAAATACACTTTCTTCTCAAGTCCTCATGGAACATTCTCCAGGATAGATCATATCTTGGGTCACAAATCAAGCCTTGGTAAATTTAAGAATATTGAAATCGTATCAAGTATCTTTTCCGACACAACGCTGAGACTAGTTATCAGTTATAGGAAAAAAATCTGTAAAAAATAAAAACACATGGAGGCTAAACAATACACTGCTAAATAACCAAGATATCACTGAAGAAATCAAAGAGGAAATCAAAAAATACCTAGAAAAAAATGGCAACGAAAACACAATGACCCAAATCCTATGGGATGCGGCAAAAACAGTTCTAAGAAGGACGTTTATAGCAATACCCTCTTACCTCAAGAAACAAGAAAAAGCTCAAATAAACAACCTAACCTTACACCTCAAGCAATTAGAGAAAGAAGAACAAAAATACCCCAAAGTTAGAAGAGGGAAAGTAATCATAAAGATCAGATCAGAAATAAATGAAAAAGAAATGAAGGAAACAATAGCAAAGATCAATAAAACTAAAAGTTGTTTCTTTCAGAAGGTAAACAAAATTGATAAACCATTAGCCAGACTCATCAAGAAAAAAAGGGAGAAGACTCAAATCAATAGAATTGGAAATGAAAAAGGAGAAGTAAAAACTGACACTGCAGAAATACAAAGGCTCATGAGAGATTGCTACAAGAAACTATATGCCAATAAAATGGACAACCTGGAAGAAATGCACAAATTCTTAGAAAATCACAACCTTCCAAGACTGAACAAAGAAGAAATATAAAATATAAACAGACCAATCACAAGCTCTAAAATTGAGAACGTGATTAAAAATTTTCCAACAAACAAAAGCCCAGGACCAGATGGATTCACAGCCGAATTCTATCAAACATTTAGAGAAGAGCTAACACCTATATATCTCAAATTTTTCCAAAATATACCAGAGGGAGGCACACTCCCAAACTCATTCTACGAGGCCACCATCACCCTGATACCAAAACCAAAGATGTCACAAAGAAAGAAGACTATATGCCAATATCACTGATAAACATAGATGTAAAAATCCTCACCAAAATACTAGCAAACAGAATCCAACAGCACATTAAAAGGATCATACACCACGATCAACTGGGGTTTTATCCCAGGAATGCAAGGATTCTTCAGTATATGCAAATCAATCAATGTGATACATCATATTGACAAGTTGAAGGATAAAAACCATATGATCATCCCAATAGATGCAGAAAAAGCTTTCAACAAAATTCAACACCCACTTATGATAAAAACCCTCCAGAAAGTAGGCATAGAGGGAACTTACCTCAACATAATAAAGGTCATATGTGACAAACCCACAGCCAACATCATTCTCAATGGTGAAAAACTGAAACCATTTCCTCTAAGATCAGGAACAAGACAAGGTTGTTTGCTCTCACCGCTATAATTCAACATAGTTTTGGAAGTTTTAGCCACAGCAATCAGAGAAGAAAAAGAAATAAAAGGAATCCAAATTGGAAAAGAAGAGGTAAAGCTGTCACCGTTTGCAGATGACATGATACTATACATAGAGAATCCTAAAGATGATAGCAGAAAACTACTAGAGCTAATCAATGAATTTGGTAAAGTAACAGGATACAAAATTAATGCACAGAAATCTCTTGCATTCCTATACACTAATAATGAAAAATCTGAAAGAGAAATTAAGGAAACAATCCCATTTACCATTGCAACCAAAAGAATAAAACACCTAGGAATAAACCTACCTAAGGAGACAAAAGACCTGTATGCAGAAAACTATAAGACACTGATGAATGAAATTAAAGATGATACAAACAGATGGAGAGATATAACATGTTCTTGGATTGGAAGGATCAACGTTATGAAAATGACTATACTACCCAAAGCAATCTACACATTCAATGCAATCCCTATCAAACTACCAATGGCATTTTTCACAGAACTAGAACAAAAAATTTCACAATTTGTGTGGAAACACAAAAGACCCTGAATAGCCAAAACAATCTTGAGAAAGAAAAATGGAGCGGGAGGAATCAGGCTCCCAGACTTCAGACTATACTACAAAGCTACAGTAATCAAGACAGTATGGTACTGGCACAAAAACATAAATATAGATCAATGGATCAGGATAGAAAGCCCACAGATAAACCCATGCACATATGGTCACCTTATCTTTGATAAAGGAGGTAAGAATATATAATGGAGAAAAGACAGCCTCTTCAATAAGTGGTGCTGGGAAAACTGGACAGCTACATGTAAAAGAATGAAATTAGAACACTTCCTAACACCATACACAAAAATAAACTCAAAATGGATTAAAGACCTAAATGTAAGGCCAGACACTATAAAACTCTTAGAGGAAAACATAGGCAGAACAGTGACATACATCACAGCAATATCCTTTTTGACCCACCTCCTAGAGAAATGGAAATAAAAACAAAAATAAAGAAATGGGACCTATTGAAACTTAAACGCTTTTGCACAGCAAAGGAAACCATAAACAAGATGAAAAGACAACCCTCAGAATGGGAGAAAATATTTACAGATGAGGCAACTGACGATGTATTAATCTCCAATATTACAAGTAGCTCATGTAGCTCAATATCAAAAAACAAACAACCCAATCCAAAAATGGGCCAAAGACCTACACAGACATTTCTCCAAAGAAGGTATACAGATTGCCAAGAAACACATGAAGGGATGCTCAACATCACTAATCATTAGAGAAATGCAAATCAAAACTACAATGAGGTATCACCTCACACCAATCAGAATGGCCATCATCAAAAAATCCACAAACAATAAATGCTGGAAAGGGTGTGGAGAAAAGGGAACCCTCTTTCACTGTTGGTGGGAATGTAGGTTGATACAGCCACTATGGAGAACAGTATGGAAGTTCCTTAAAAAACTAAAAACAGAACTAGCATACAACCCAGCAATCCCACTACTGGGCACATACCCTGAGAAAACCATATTTCAAAAAGAGTCATGTACCACAATGTTCATTGCAGCTCTATTTACAATAGCCAGAACATGGAAGCAACCTAAGTGTCCATTGACAGATGAATGGATAAAGAAGATGTGGAGCATATATACAATGGAATATTACTCAGCCATAAAAAGAAACGAAACTGAGTTATTTGTAGCAAGGTGGATGGACCTAGAGTCTGTCATACAGAGTGAAATAAGTCAGAAAGAGGAAAACAAATACCGTATGCTAACACATATATATGGAATCCAAAAAAAAAAAAAAAAGGTTCTGAAGAACCTAGGGGCAGGACAGGAATAAACATGCAGACCTACTAGAGAATGGACTTGAGGACATGAGGAGGGGGAAAGGTAAGCTGGGACGAAGAGAGTGGCATGGACATCTATACACAACCAAATGTAAAATCGATAGCTAGTGGGAAGCAGCCGCATAGCACAGGGAGATCAGCTTGGTGTTTTGTGACCACCTAGATGGGTGGGATAGGGAGGGTGGGAGGGAGACACAAAAGAGGGAGGTGATATGGGTATATATGTATATGTATAGCTGATTCACTTTGTTATAAAAACAGAAACTAACACACCATTGTAAAGTAATTATCCTCCAATAAAGATGTTAAAAAAAAAAAAGAAATGTTGAGGGACAGTTAATAAAACAAAAAGGCAGTGGTAGCCCTCTGAAAAAAAAAAAAAAAAGTATCATGTGCATACCATTTAATGCAGCGAGTTCCTTTGTAGGGATTTCTCCTAAGGAACAATCTCCCCCCAAATCTCTAAACGTATGAATGTACATAGTAGGATATTTATTATGTAGTTTAGATAGATAGATTTATATATATTAAGTAATCATAAGAAACATGTGTTCAGTAACAGCAGTTTCATCAATAAATTACCTTAAATTCATACAATGACCTATTACATAGCCATACCAACTGGATTTGATAAAAATATGTCCATGGATATAAATGAACAAGCAGATTATAAAACAGAATGCTTAACAGCATGATCTTATTTTTATATGAAAATAGAAATTTCTCCCTCTGTATGTAAATGTATATGTATGTATTTTGGGCTGAACTGTATCACCTCAAAATTCATATACTTGAGCTCTAACCCCCCAGAACCCCAGAATGTGACTGTATTGGGGTCCTTTAAAGAGGTGATTAAGTTAAATGAGGCCATTGGATTAATCCAATCTGATTCACCTCCTGTAATAAGAGGAAATTTGGATGCACAAACAACCGAAGGGATGTGAGGACACAGTGAGAAGACAGCCATCTACAAGACCAGAAAATCTCAGAAGAAACCAAACCTGCCCACATCTTGGTTTTGGACTTCTAGTCTCCAGATTGAAAAAATAAACTTCTGTTGTTTCAGCCCCACAATTGTGATGACTATGGTAGCCCTAACAAATTAATACTATATGAATATGTGTGTGTATAAAATTTAAATTATATGTATACCTGAAATTATCAGCAAATCACTAAATATATATTTTATATATGTTTATATAGAGACACATATAATGTTTTCCTATATATATTTGAAAGGCTAGAATAATATATTGCACAATGTCAACTGTGGTTATTTCTAGACAGTAATTTTATTTTTTAGTGTATTTTTTCTAGATATTTATAATTAGCATGTGTTTTTATAAGAACAAAAATAAAGTCATTTTAACTTGCAAAAAAAAGAAAAACTCAGTATTCAATTGATTCTTTTTTTTTTTTTAAATAATTTCTAGTCCATGCCTCATGCATGCAAAAGGCACAATAAAAATGTATTGATTAAAACAATTAAAGGCCAGATTGTGACTTGACAGGTTTTTGTTAAATGACTCTCAAAAACACAGCAGACCTTCATGAGACACACATCCCCAGATTCTAGTCCTACGTACTTCAGCCCCATTTCCATAGTGCTCGCCCCTTAGCCTCTCCAGAAAGCAGATGTGTAGGATCAATATTTCAGTCGTAAGTATGTTTATTCCTATTTTCCTTTAGAGCAGTTTCAGTTCTTCACTAGTTATAGATTCTATTTTTAGGCTTGATTGTCATCCCTTTATTTTTTTTTTTCTGACCTCTGATTTGTCTTTTTTTCGGGGCTTGCATTTCGGTCGGGCCCTGTGTGGGCTTGTGAAATGGTCCCGACCAGCAGGTTCCTCTTGGGGTGGTCCATCATCTCCCCGTTTACAGCTCTGAAGCTACCAGGGCATATTGACAAGTGGGAATGGATGGAGCCCCAGCATCTGACACAGATAAAGCTATCAAAAACACCCTGCAGGGGTAGGCCCCAGGTCCAAATAGGTCTTGTTAGTTCTGTAGAGACACTTTACAGTCCCTCTCTCTGAACACACATTTAATCATTGTACAGATGCGAGCCGTTTTCCCTTTGCCCCTAAACTCTGGATCCTGAGATCACATATCTGTACCTCCTGCAGGCATATATCTTTTATTAATGGAAACATCAAAATTCTGGTGCAGCTTTGGCAACTCAGTTTGCAGAGAATTATTAAGCTCTTTTGAGTGCTCCAGAAAAGTAAGATGCATATCTAGTATGAAAAAATGTCCTGCAGAGGATGGAAATCTAATCAAATATATTTTAGATGAGGAACAAATAGCCTTTGCATTTTATGTAATTAGCGGAAATACTTCATAGAAGCAAATTATGTCTCTGTGTCATAGACAGAGACATTATCAATTCATAGCTCCTGGGTTTTCACTACCTTCTATCTAAAAAAAAAAAAAAAAAACCAAATGGCTTTTATTGAGAAGCTGGGAGACAGGAAATGGAACATTTAATTTGAAGTAAAGAAGGGTTTTCTAAATGGGAACCATATTAATAAAAAGAATTCCTTTAGATATATCCTAGGAAAGATGTGGTTAGGAAATTTAAATTTAATCTAGTTAAGACCATACTTGGAGAAACAGGACTTTTCAGAACACCCGTGCCTGCAAACACAGCTTTGTTAACTGCGAAGTTGTGTAATTCTCTTTTATTATGAAGATGGGAGATAGAAGGCTGCTCAAGGCCATGAGTCATGGAAACACCCTCTGGTCTACTGGAATCTCTTTCAGATCTCAGAGGTCTTTGCCATATAGCTTGTGTCTTATAAAATAATATTTTGGTCAAATATATAAATATTGAATAGATATGAAATGTTCAAAATCTGTTGTTAATGGTGCAGAAATTAGCCAAGGAGAACAATTTAAAAAATTGTTTTAAGATTCCCTCTTGTGAGAGCACTGGAAACACAAATAACTGCTGAACAATCATTGACAGGAAGACACTGGAACTCACCAAAAAAGATACCCCACATCCAAAGACAAAGGAGAAGCCACAAAGAGACGGTATGAGAGGCGCAATCACAATAAAATCAAATCCTATAACTGCTGGGTGGGTGACTCACAAACTGGAGAACACTTATACCACAGAAGTCCACCCACTGGAGTGAAGGTTCTGAGCCCCATGTCAGGCTTCCCAATCTGGGGGTCCAGCAAAGGGAGGAGGAATTCCTAGAGAATCAGACTTTAAAGCCTAGCGGGATTTGATTGCAGGACTTCAACAGGACTGGGGAAACAGAGACTCCACTCTTGGAGGGCACACACAAAGAAGTGTGTGTATCAGGACCCAGGGGAAGGTGCAGTGACCCCATAGGAGACTGAACCAGACCTACCTGCTAGTGTTGGAGGGTCTCCTGTGGAGGCGGGTGGTGGCTGTGGCTCACCATGAGGACAAGGACACTGGCAGCAGAAATTCTGGTAAGTATTCCTTGGCATGAGCCCTCCCAAGTCTGCCATTAGCCCCACCAAAGAGCATGGGTAGGCTCCAGTGTTGGGTCACCTCAGGCCAAACAACCAACAGGGAGGGAACCCAGCCCCACCTATCAGCAGACAAGCGGATTAAAGTTTCACTGAGCTCTGCTCAACAGAGCAACACCCAGCTCTACCCACCACCAGTCCCTCCCATCAGGAAACTTGCACAAGCCTCTTAGATAGCCTCATCCACCAGAGGGCAGAGAGCAGAAGCAAGAACTACAATCCTGCAGCCTGTGGAATAAAAACCACATTCACAAAAAGACGGACAAGATGAAAAGGCAGAGGGCTATGTACCAGATGAAGGAACAAGATAAAACCCCAGAAAAACAACTAAATGAAGTGGAGATAGGCAACCTTCCAGAAAAAGAATTCAGAATAATGATAGTGAAGATGATACAGGACCTCGGAAAATGAATGTAGGCAAAGATCGAGAAGATGCAAGAAATGTTTAACAAAGACCTAGAAGAATTAAAGAACAAACACCTAGAAGAATTAAAGAACAAACAAACAGAGATGAACAATACAGTAACTGAAATGAAAAATACACTAGAAGGAATGAATAGCAAAATAACTGAGGCAGAAGAACGGATAAGTGACCTGGAAGACAGAATGGTGGAATTCACTGCTGCAGAACAGACTAAAGAAAAGGAATGAAAAGAAATGAAGACAGCCTTAGAGACCTCTGGGACAACATTAAATGCAACAACATTCGCATTATAGAGGTCCCAGAAGGAGGAGAGAGAGAGAAAGGACCCGAGAAAATATTTGAAGAGATTATAGTCGAAAACTTCCCTAACATGGGAAAGGAAATAGCCACCCAAGTCCAGGAAGCGCAGCGAGTCCCATACAGGATAAACCCAAGGAGAAACACGCTGAGACACATGGTCATCAGATTGACAAAAATTAAAGACAAAGAAAAATTATTGAAAGCAACAAGGGAAAAATGACAAATAACATACAAGGGAATCCCCATAAGGTTAACAGCTGATTTCTCAGCAGAAATTCTAGAAGCCACAAGGGAATGGCATGATATATTTAAAGTGATGAAAGAGAAGAACCTACAACCAAGATTACTCTACCCAGCAAGGGTCTCATTCAGATTCAACGGAGAAATCAAAAGCTTTACAGACAAGCAAAAGCTAAGAGAATTCAGCACCACCAAACCAGCTCTACAATAAATGCTAGAGGAACTTCTCTAAGTGGGAAACACAAGAGAAGAAAAGGACCTACAAAAACAAACCCATAACAATTAAGAAAATGGTAATAGGAGCATACATATTGATAATTACTTTAAATGTGAATGGATTAAATGCTCCAACCAAAAGACACAGGCTCGCTGAATGGATACAAAAACAAGACCCATATATATGCTGTGTACAAGAGACCCACTTCAGACCTAGGGACACATACAAACTGAAAGTGAGGGGATGGAAAAAGATATTCCATGCAAGTGGAAATCAAAAGAAAGCTGGAGTAGCTGTACTCATATCAGATAAAATAGACTTTAAAATAAAGAATGTTACAAGAGACAAGGAAGGACACTACATAATGATCAAGGGATCAATCCAAGAAAAAGATATAACAATTATAAATATACATGCACCCAACATAGGAGCACCTCAATACATAAGGCAACTGCTAACAGCTATAAAAGAGGAAATCGACCTTAACACAGTAATAATGGGGGACTTTAACACCTCACTTACACCAATGGACAGATCATCCAAACAGAAAATTAATAAGGAAACACAAGCTTTAAATGACACAATAAACCAGATAGATTTAATTGATATTTATAGGACATTCCATCCAAAAACAGCAGATAACACTTTCTTCTCAAGTGCACATGGAACATTCTCCAAGATATATCACATCATGGGTCACAAATCAAACTTCAGTAAGTTTAAGAAAATTCAAATCATATCAAGCATCTTTTCTGACCACAACGCTATGAGATTAGAAATCAATTACAGGGGAAAAACCGTAAAAAACACAAACACAGGGAGGCTAAACAATACGTTACTAAATAACAAAGAGATCACTGAAGAAATCAAAGAGGGAATCAAAAAATACCTAGAGACAAATGACAACAAAAACACAATGATCCAAAACCTATGGGATGCAGCAAAATCAGTTCTAAGAGGGAAGTTAATAGCAATAAAAGCCTACCTCAAGAAACAAGAAAAATCTCAAATAAACAATCTAACCTTACACCTAAGGAACTAGACAAAGAAGAACAAACAAAACCCAAAGTTAGTAGAAGGAAAGAAATCATAAAGAGCAGAGCAGAAATAAATGAAATAGAAACAAAAAAAACAATAGCAAAGATCGATAAAACTAAAAGCTGGTTCTTTGAGAAGTAAACAAAATTCATAATCCATTAGCCAGACTGGTCAAGAAGAAGAGGGAGAGGACTCAAATCAATAAAATTAGAAATGAAAAAGGAGAAGTTACAACAGACACCTCAGAAATACAAAGCATCCTAAGAGACTACTACAAGCAACACTATGCCAATAAAATGGACAACCTGGAAGAAATGGACAAATTCTTAGAAAAGCACAACCTTCTGAGACTGAACCAGGAAGAAATAGAAAATATGAACAGACCAATCACAAGTAATGAAATTGAAACTGTGATTTAAAATTTTCCAACAAACAAAAGTCCAGGACCAGGTGGCTTCACAGGTGAACTCTATCAAATATTTAGAGAACTGCTAACACCCATCCTTCTCAAACTCTTCCAAAAAATTGCAGAGGAAGGAACACTCCCAAACTCATTCTATGAGGCCACCATCACCCTGATACCAAAACCAGACAAAGATACTACAAAAAAAGAAAATTACAGAGCAATATCACTGATGAATATAGATGCAAAAGTCCTCAACAAAATACTAGCAAATAGAATCCAACAACACATTAAAGGGATCATACACCATGATCAAGTGGGATTTATCCCAGGGATTCTTCAATAAATTCAAATCAGTCAATGTGATACACCATATTAAGAAATTGAAGAATAAAAACCATATGATCATCTTAATAGATGCAGAAAAATCTTTTGACAAAATTCAACACCCATTTATGATAAAAACTCTCCAGAAAGTGGGTATAGAGGGAACCTACCTCAACATAATAAAGGCCATATACGACAAACCCACAGCAAACATCATTCTCAATGGTGAAAAGCTGAAAGCATTTCGTCTAAGATCAGGAACAAGACAAGAATGCCCACTCTCACCACTTTTATTCAACATAGTTTTGGAAGTCCTAGCCACAGCAATCAGAGAAGGAAAAGAAATAAAAGGAATACAAATTGGAAAAGAAGAAGTAAAACTGTCACTGTTTGCAGATGACATGATACTATACATAGAGAATCCTAAAGATGCCAGCAGAAAACTACTAGAGCTAATCAATGAATTTGGTAAAGTTGCAGGATACAAAATTAATGCACAGAAATCTCTTGCATTCCTATACACTAATGATGAAAAATCTGAAAGAGAAATTAAGGAAACACTCCCATTTACCATTGCAACAAAAAGAATAAAATACCTAGGAATAAACCTACCTAGGGAGACAAAAGACCTGTATGCAGAAAACTATAAGACACTGATGAAAGAAATTAAAGATGACACAAATAGATGGAGAGATATACCATGTTCTTGGATTGGAAGAATCAATACTGTGAAATTGACTATACTACCCATAGCAATCTACAGATTCAATGCAATCCGTATCAAATTACCAAAGGCATTTTTCACAGAACTAGAACAAAAAGTCTTAAAATTTGTATGGAGACAAAAAAGACTCCGAATAGCCAAAGCAGTCTTGAGGGAAAAAAATGGAGCTGGAGGAATCAGACTCCCTGACTTCAGACTATACTACAAAGCTACAGTAATCAAGACAATATGGTACTGGCACAAAAACAGAAATATAGGTCAATGGAACAGGATAGAAAGCCCCAAGGTAAACCCATGCACCTATAGTCAACTAATCTATGACAAAGGAGGCAGGGATATACAATGGAGAAAAGACAATTCTTTCAATAAGTGGTGCTGGGAAAACTCAACAGCTACGTATAAAAGAATGAAATTAGAACACTCCCTAACACCATACACAAAAATAAACTCAAAATGGATTAGAGACCTAAATGTAAGACTGGACACTATAAAACTCTTAGAGGAAAACATAGGAAGAACACTCTTTGACATAAATCACAGCAAGATCTTTTTTGATCCACCTCCTAGAGTAATGGAAATAAAACCAAAAATAAACAAATGGGACCTAATGAAATTTAAAAGCTTTTGCAAATCAAAGGAAACTACAAATAAGATGAAAAGACAGCCCTCAGAATGGGAGAAAATATTTGCAAATGAATCAATGGACAAAGGATTAATCTCCAAAATTTATAAACAGCTCATGCAGCTCAATACTAAAAAAACAAGCAACCCAATCAAAAAATGGGCAGAAGACCTAAATAGACATTTCTCCAAAGAAGACATACACATGGCCAAAAGCACACAGAAACCTGCTCAACATCACTAATTATTAGAGAAATGCAAATCAAAACTACAATGAGGTATCACCTCACACCAGTTAGAATGGGCACCATCAGAAAATCTACAAACAACAAATGTTGGAGAGGGTGTGGAGAAAAGTCAACCCTCTTGCATTGTTGGTGGGAATGTAAACTGATACAGCCACTATGGAGAACAGTGTGGAGGTTCCTTTAAAAACTAAAAATAGAATTACCATACGAACCAGCAATCCCACTCCTGGGCATATACCCAGAGAATACCAAAATTCAAAAAGAGTCATGTACCCCAATGTTCATTGCAGCACTATTTACAATAGCCAGGTCATGGAAGCAACCTAAATGCCCATCGACAGATGAATGGATAAAGATGTGGTACATATATACAATGGAGTAATATTCAGCCATAAAAAGGAATGAAATTGGGTATTTGTCGAGACATGGATGGATCTAGAGACTGTCATACAGAGTAAAGTAAGTCAGAAAGAGAAAAACTAGTATCGTATATTAATGCATATATGTGGAACCTAGAAAAATGGTACAGATGAACTGGTTTGCAGGGCAGAAATAGAGACACAGATGTAGAGAACAAACATATGGACACCAAGGGGGGAAAGCAGCAGGTGGGTGGGGTGGTGGTGTGATGAATTGAGAGATTGGGATTGACATACATACACTAATATGTATAAAATGGATGACTAATAAGAACCTGCTGTATAAAAAAATAAATTAAATAAAATTCAAAAAAAAAGAAAAAAAATTCTTTTAATAGGTAACTACATTTATACCTTCCTTCTTTCCTTTGTCCTTCCTTCTTTCCCTCCTTCCTTTTTTACTTTTCTTATATTTGACATTTATTCCCTTGCTATACAAAATTTAATTGTCTATTTTACCACTGTCTCTAACTTCCTTTTTAAAAAATTCTTACATTTTATTTTTTAAGGTGGTATTAGTTATACAGAAAAATAAACTGAGCAAAAAGCACAGAGAGTTTCCATAAAACCTCCCCTCTCCATCCCCAATTTCTTCTGTATTTGACATCTTGCATTAGTGTTGGTACTTCTGTTACAATCCATGAGCCAATATTGATCCTCTGTTATTAACTAAAATCCATAATCTCCCTTCCCCTTGAGTGTGGACTGGACACAGTGATTCACTTCTAAGGAGTAGAGTGTGGAAGTAATGGTGTGTGTTCCAAGACTGGTTTAGAAAAGGCGTTGTGGCTTCTTGGATCACTTGCCCTGGGGGGAGCCAACTGCCATGTCACAAGGACACCATGTCAAGCAGCTCTATGAAGAGACTCACATGGCGAGGAACCTAGGCCTCTTGCCAACAGCCATGTGAGTGCACCATCTTGGAAGCAGATTCTCCAGCCCTAGTTAAGCCTTCTGATGACTGCAGCCCTGGCCAACATTTTGATAGCAACCTTATGAGAAAAGCCAAGCCAGACCATTTACCTAAGCTGCTCCCAAATTCATGAGTCACAGAAATGATAGAAGATAATAAATGTCCATTGTTATGTAAGCTTTTGGTTTCAGGAAAAATTTTTCACTGTCATAGATAACTAATACCCAAGGAGAGGTGATTTGTCAGCAAAGTCCCCTCCAACTCTTCAAACATCATAAAAAAGGGAGAAGATGGGAAGAAAACAAAGAAGTAAGGTCTGCAATTTATGGAAGCATGGGAAGAGATCGAGCAACAGACACAGGCGCTCTGGGCTCAGGTTTAAATCATGTCACAAGATCTTGAGAAAAAGTAACATTGATATTCTAGGCAAAATACTGTTATTTTAAAGTTGTAATAATTTAAAGTTTTAAGAATCTTTTTTTTTTTTTTTTTTGGCAAACTCTGTTGGTGTTTAGGTTTATCTAGTGAATACATCCATCTACTCAACTTCCAAGCTGGAAACCTGGGAGTTAGGTAGACTCTGTCCTATAACTTTCTCTTTTGCCAGCTGGACATGAGCTGCTGTTGATTTCACAGCTGAATTATTTCCAAATCTGTCCCCTCTCTCCTTACCTCTGCCAGCTGCTTTAGTTCCAGCACTTACTGCTTACAGCTCAGAATTCTGCAACAGCCTCACAACCACCTTTATGTGTTCTTTACAGTGATATCAGAGAGCCTTTCTAGAACACAAATCTAACCTTGTCATCCTTCTCTCAGGGTGAAGTTCGAACTCAGCAACTCCACATGGAGGCTTCATGATTTGGCTTCAAACTGTCTTTGGATTTCATTTCCTGATCTTCTCATATTCTCTCTTGTGCCACTAGACCTAAAAAGCTGACAGTTCTCTTAATACAATTAAGAGATTGTTTCATACCTCTTCCCTATCGGTGCAAACGCTACCTCTGTTACTTACATGTGCCCTTGCCTTCTCGAAGTCTCCGCAGCCTCATCTAGAAAATAAGGGCAATCAGAGGATACTGCTCTATGATCAACAGAGTTGTTTGGATGAGTAATGATATAATACATACATAGTAAGTGCTTTATAAATGCCTATTATCTGCATAAGGTCTTCCCTCTGCCTCCCCCTCACCCCTTCATTGTATGACCAACTCCTACTCTTTTTAGGATGTTAATACCTTGGGAAGCCTTCATTCAACCTCTAGACTGATTTTTTTTTTTTTTTTTTTTTTTTTTTTCGCTGTGTTGGGTCTTCGTTTCTGTGCAAGGGCTTTCTCCAGTTGCAGCGAGCGGGGGCCACTCTTCATCGCGGTGCGCGGGCCTCTCACTGTCGCGGCCTCTCTTGTTGCGGGGCACAGGCTCCAGACGCGCAGGCTCAGTAGTTGTGGCTCACGGGCCTAGTTGCTCCGTGGCATGTGGGATCTTCCCAGACCAGGGCTCAAACCCGTGTCCCCTGCATTGGCAGGCAGATTCTCAACCACTGCGCCACCAGGGAAGCCCCTCTAGGCTGATTTTGATGCTTCCTTTTTGTGTTTCTATAACCCACTGCCACAGTATCGATCTAACTAATTGTCTTCATTATTGCTTTTTTTTTTTTTTTTTTTGATCAAGCTCGATCTCTTTAAGTTTAGTCCTTACTGTATATTCACTGCTTAGCATCTGGCCAGAGTGTATTTAAAGAAAAGTTTTACTAAATAAATGAATGCACTCAGGATGACCAAATAAAACTGGAAATTGTCTACACCTGTAGCTTAATTTAATTGTACTTTTATACTTTTGTGTTCTTAAAGTAGACGAAAATCAGTGAATACTCACCAAATTATCCATAACTTGGTTTTGAAAACGTATCTAACTTCGGTTAAAAGACTTTGTAGTAACTATGCTTAATCCATCCTGTAGGAGATATTTGACTTAACGA
Organism: Balaenoptera borealis; assembly: GCF_965194805.1. Classification (NCBI taxonomy): domain Eukaryota; kingdom Metazoa; phylum Chordata; class Mammalia; order Artiodactyla; family Balaenopteridae; genus Balaenoptera; species Balaenoptera borealis. The sequence continues at coordinate 175,482,975 of NC_138866.1, forward strand.
ATCCATTAAACAAACAAACAGACAAACTGGATACCAGGAATCCAAACATGAAGGAAACTAACTAATAGCCAAACAAGTGTAAAGGTATTTCTGTTATATATACACCATAATATTAGACAATGTAGTGCATTAATGTATCTATAATAGGAATGACATTATCAGTGTTTTATAATGTGTATCAAAACTATTAGATAAAAACTTAAAGTTTGATTTTTATATAGTATGGTTTCACTCATTATGTTTTTTGACGAAACATTTTTTGACTTGTTATATTTAAAATTGGCAAAATCAAATAATCTACAAGCAATCTATTAAGTATAAATCCCTCTTACATATGTTTATATGCAATTCAAATCCACTTACTCCAAAATTACTTGTACCTGTAGTGTCCAAACATATGGCAGTGGATGTGGTGATGTGCCACCCAGGTCCCTCTCAGAACTAAAACATTAATTCCCTTTGCTGTCAGGCCTCTCTAGAAATCGCCCTTGACAGAGGAAAGCCACCTTTCCCAAGGTCATGCCCCACCCCCAGGGGGCAATCTGCATTCAGTAACTGGTGCAGTCAGGGGTCAAACATCTCAGCAAACTCCGTTCAACTCGGGTCCATTTTGAAGGACCACACAACCTCAGAGCAACCAGAGGGCTCTGTTGAGGACTTTGTTGTGTCTGTAACACACCCAGACTGTTGTGGCATCCTTCTCTCTTCCAAATCCTTCCTAATAAACTTTCTGCGTGCTAATCCCTGTCTGGGCATTATCTTCATGGGCAGCCTTTTCTAGAGCATGTGTTAAATCCTCAATCATTAGCTAGATTGAATTTCCGTAACAACATATTTGACTTTTTATACCATACATGTACTTCTTAGAGCACACATTCCAGTCACTCATTCACTAATTCATCTAATGTATCAGTTCACTAATTCATCTCTTTTTTTGGTGATACTACCTTTTGTGACATTTTTAAAAGTATTTAGAAAACAATGTAATAGTCATACTACTTGGTTAAAATCAGAATTACCCTATTTCATTCATTCTGAGATGAATTCTTTGCTTTCCCCACATTGTACCATCTCTACAGTGAGGATGTTTCATATAGCTGATGGCACCTCACCACCTCTGTTGGCCAGACAAATTCATATGGTAATTGTCATTGCCTGTGAACGTACAAACTTGCTTGTTATTCTTGATGACAGACTGGACAATTGAAACCTTCTAATAACTTGGTTGATAATACCATTTAGAGACAATTGGAAATAATGTGAATCCTAACTGTTGACCTTTGTTGATATTTTTTGGTAAGATTTAGAAAGCTCCTGTATCAAAACTTGCAGAATGGTTTCTAACTTCTAATGTAATAATTGATTTAAACAGAGGATAGTAATGAGTAATAAAACCATTATGTAATAGATTGTTGAGTAAATGAGATATTGACAAGGTCTTAGAGTATCTCTCAATAGAGAGTTATGAATTTTAAGGGCAATATTACCTTTATAATGAGGACATAGTACCCATTTGATTAACCAAGTAATTAAGCTCAGCAATACCAACAGTGGAACAAACTGGCACTATTTGCCTCCTGATGGGATGCAGTTAGACATATACAACATCATCTATGCAGCATTTTACCAAAAATGTTTACCCTGATTATAATCATGAGGAAACCTTTAGGCAAATCTGCAATGTGAGACATTCTATAAGAAGACAGGCTTGGTCTTTTCAACAAAGTGAATGACACACACACACATAGAACGTGGGGAACTATCCCAGATTAGAAGAGACTCACAGATATAATTATCAACTTGATTGGACCTTGGATCAGGGGAACAGAAAGCTACAAAAGACCATTTGGGGACAGTTAGGGAAGCTTAAGTCCGGATTCCATGTATTACTGATTTAACATAAATTTTCTTAGATTGGATAATGGTACTGTGGTTATGTTGGACACTGTTCTTATCATAGGAGATGCACACTAAAATACTTAGGGGTGACATGTCCTGATGTACGACTCCAATTCAAATGGTCCATCAAAATCCAGGTGGAGAAAGACAAAGCAACTGTGCAATGTATGCAGTATATCAGGATTTTCAGGGATTCATTGTATAATTCTTTTTAACTTTCTTGTAGGCCTTATCATTTTCAACTTAAAAAGCTGGAGAGAGATAAAACCATATATGTAGAACATACACACAGATAATTGCACGCAAACTTGAAGAATGATGTCAGCAGCTTGGAAGAAAATCCTGAAGACAATCACAGAGCAATCCCAAGAAATACTGTCTCATCACGGCTCTTCATGGGGTGGAATTTGAGATTGTGTGTAAAATCATACACGGACGACACCTAATCAAACAAGGAGGTAAAAAATTTCTAGGAATACTTTCACGAATTTTTTGGTCATATTTTCATTTTTATGTGTGCTCAAGAGTGCTACATGATAAACACAATGTCTAAATAATCCTAAAAGAATTTTTAATAAAATACAATGTAAGTAAAGTCAAATAAAGTACTGTATAAGGGAATAAGAGGATTTTCAATAGTTTAATTGGCAGAGTTCTTCTTTCTTAGTGATCCATAAAATAATGGTGTACTTTGTAGTTAGTTGATGGCATCTTAGACTGGATAAAGTATGGTCAAATAACTGCAGTATACACTTCTTCTCAAATGATTTTGGTGTATGGAGCAGTGACCCCCATGAATGTCATAATAACAGAATATTTTGTAGAATGAATTCTTGGCGTTAGTCTAAATATCAACATCAACAGCTTTGACTGCCAAATTGTGCTTAAATTATATACCAAGGATTATCCATATGCAATGGAAATTGTGGTATTTCCTATTTTGAATTAAGAAAAACACTTAGCAAAAGCAAAACATAAAAAAACAAAAAGCAACATAGTAACAACATAGTCTGCCATTTCTTACATTTAAGAATTTTTTTTTTTTTGGTGAACATTTTAAAACATACACATTTGTAGAAAGAATAGAACAATTAGGGAACTTCCCTGGTGGCGCAGTGGTTAAGAATCCGCCTGCCAATGCAGAGGACACAGGTTCAGGCCCTGGTCCGGGAAGATCCCACATGCCACGGAACAACTAAGCCGGTGCACCACAACTACTGAGCCTGTGCTCTAGAGCCCGTGAGCCACAACTACTAAGTCCACATGCCGCAACTACTGAAGGCTGTGCGCCTAGAGCCCGGGCTCCACAACAAGAGAAGCCACCGCGATGAGAAGCCCGCACACCACAACGAAGAGTAGCCCCCGCTCGCCGCAACTAGAGAAAGCCTGCACGCAGCAACGAAGACCCAACGCGGCCAAAAATAAATTAACTAATTAATTAATTTTAAAAAAAAGAATGGAACAATTAAACTGCAAGTACATCATGCAGCTTTGACAATCACTAACTGTACGTCATCTCTTTCGAAATGATTCGAGAAAGTGACTTATTTAAAGAAAATGGTAGGGTCCAGTCCAACAACAGATGAATGGATAAGGAGGATGTGGTACACATATACAATGGAATATTACTCAACCATAAAAAGGAATGAAATAATGGCATTTGTAGCAACATGGATAGACCTACAGATTATCATACTAAGTGAAGTAAGTCAGATAGAGAAAGAATATGTCAAATATATCATATCAAATATCATATGATATCACTTACATGTGGAATCTAAAAAATGATACAAATGAACTTACTTACAGAACAGAAACAGACTCACAGACATAAAAAACAAATTTATGGCTACCAAAGGGGAAAGAGGGTGGGGAGGTGGGGGGGAGGAATATATTAGGAGTTTGGGATTAGTAGGTACAAACTGCTATACATAAAATGGATAAACAACAAGGTCCTACTGTATAACACAGGGAACTATATTCAATATCTTGTAATAAAGTATAATGCAAAAGAATCCTAAAAAGATTCTTAAAAGATATATATATATCCTAAAAGACATATATATAAAACTGAATCACTTTGCTGTACACCAGAAACTAATACAACATTGTAAATCAACTATACTTAATTTAAAAAAATTAAAATTAAATACGAAGAGAAAATGGTAGGGTCCAAAGGTTTCCTGTAATTTCTTCTGGATCTTTGAGTTTTAAATTTGTTTCCTTAGTAAACCTTGGATGAATATGTATTTGAAATATATGTATAAATATGTCTATATACATATGTGCCTGTATAGATACATAGATATAAAACGTACATACCTATGCATATATATGTATGTTTGCATTTATATTCTGTAGGTCCTATTTCATTGTGAGGAGCTAAAGAATGAGGATGATTTGTTCTAGGGAATTAAGGCATCGAAACCAAATTTAAGATTATAACCATTCTAAGCTTTTATCTTTGAATTTCCTAAAATCAAAGGCAATGAAGATAATTCAAAGAAAATCTTACAGTAAATAAGAAAATGATTAAAGTAAACATACATGAAACATGGAAACTTCTGTCAGGATATAGTTTGGAAATCTGAAATAAACATTGGTTATTATTCCGTGCTTAAAAACGTAAAACTCGGGACTTCCCTGCTGGTGCAGTGGCTAAGAATCCGCCTGCCAATGCAGGGGACACTGGTTCGAACCCTGGTCTGGGAAGATCCTACATGCTGTGGAGAAACTAAGCCCGTGCACCACAACTACTGAGCCCGCGCGCCTGGAGCCCGTGCTCCGCAACAAGAGAAGCCACCGCAATGAGAAGCCTGTGGACCGCAATGAAGAGTAGCCCCCACTCACCGCAAACAGAGAAAGCCCATGTGCAGCAACAAAGACCCAATACAGCCAAAAATAAATAAATAAATTTATTAAAAAAAAAAAAAAAAACGTAAAACGCCTGGTGATTAAATTCATCATGCAGTTGAGTACATTTTACTCTGAACTGATTTAACAGGTTTCACTTGTCACCTCTACTCCTAATACTCAGGGTATTTTCTTCTGATTCCAATTACAAAGATTCTGTAAATTCAATTCTGGTTATCTGGATCTTTATTCTTTATATGTATATGTATGTATATATTCTTTATATGTGTATATATATATACACACACACACACATATATATTCACCTCTGCCTTGCAAACCATGCTCTATCTGGTTAATATGCATTCTTCTGTCTCTAAGGATTTATTGATTTGGATGTAGCTGGACCTCTCCAATATAAGTCAGTTTGAAAATGCTATTTTTATCCAGATTAAAGAATTTGGAATTCGGCAAGTCAATAGCATATGGAGCATGTCAGGCTGATTCACTCCCTGAGTGGTCTTTTCACATACCCTGGGGTGTGGGATAAACTATGTATAGATTATTCAGGTCTGACTGCACAACATTCTATTTTAATTCCGTTTTACGTTAATAGCTATGCAGAATGTCTAAGAGCGGCAAATCAATTGAAGTACAAGAGATGTATTGAATCATCGATTTTGCACACAGCAAGATATAAAATATTGATTAAAACAAACTAAAGCAATTTTTCCACTATCTTCATTTAAAGTTATCTAACATTTTGATTTCACTAGTTAGTTTTTGCGTACTAGTTAGGTACGCAAAAATAACGAGAAATATTTGAGACTATTTGAGACTCTTTCGAGGCCCATCAGTAAGAACCTATGAGACTTTTATTAATGTTTCAAAAAATGACTTTTCCTAAATGGTCAGCTTTTTATTGATGAGTTGTGCAGAAATAATTTCCCAATTGATGCTTATTTGGCTCTGAGTTTTGGCAGAGTGAGGTTCTGTCCAGATTATATTAAAAACAATCTCAAAAAGTGTCACATAGAATCATTTGTAAAGGACAATTTTCTTGACAGTTTCACAACGTAATGAAAGAGACGGATCATTAACCAGCTTTACATATTAATGGAGATGCACGTCTCTAAAATGCACGGTTTTCGAATTAAATTGAAATCTTGAAACTAAGCAGACACTCTCAAAATAATTCCAAGTGTTTTACAGGAGTTGAACAAAGGTTAAGGCCCCCGAATTATTTCAGAAATGACAGTTTCCTCTTGGTCCAATTAGGAAACCTGAATGTGGTTATGCTATTGTGGGTCTCAGGACCCTAATTGTACATAAAATCTCTTTCCAAATCATAACACATGTGCTATTTCTAAGTCTCTCTCCATCCTACTAAACAAAAGACAAATTATTAAAACGTGGTGAGATTTCATGCAGAATTGGCAGTCAGCTTAGAGGGCAATAATTTAACACTTGCGCCGTGAAGTTAAAATATACCTCCACTCAGTGTAATTCCACTGACCAGGAGCAGGCAGTTGTATTTTTATTTTACTTTACTTTTATGGGAGCAGAGAGATTTAATTACTTCAGTTTAAACAGAATGGCCCACCACTGACTGTTGACAGGGCCTCTGGTGCGCGAATTATGGCAGATAACGTTACTGTTCCCGCGAGCTTCCTGAGGGGCGCCCCGTCTCTGCTCTGTGCTGAGCTGCACAGAGGGCCCCCAAAGTGCCAAACACTCACCTTCTTGCTAAAAAGAAAGATGCTTTGAAGATCAGACTGCTACTCAAATCTGCTGCCTCTGTAATTTGCTTTTCCCTTTGGTAAATTCTTGCTTTGGATGGAAGACAAGGTTTTGCCCCTTTTCTTTGTTTGTACAGAGTAATAATAAGAGTAAAGTGTAATTTCCTCTTCAACGAGGAGTATGGACAGCTAAATATACATTTTTGTTGTTGTTGTTATAAGAAATAAATCAGAGCTTAGCTTTATTTAGAGTAGGAATGGTCAAACTCCCTCCCCCCAAACAAACAATCGAGCAGATTTATAGCAGTGTATCTTAAATATTCCTTTTCCCCCAGCGGCTGTTTCTGGAGCCGTGAACACTGTCTTGATTCCCAGTTAAATAGTAAGTTCAGATTTTATTGCTGTTGAATTGAGGTACTCTTCAGATTACTGCGTCTGAGCAGAAAAATATGGAAAGAATTAAACTGTAAGCGTTTGCTATACAACCACATGTTTTAAAAAATAGCTTAAAATGTATAGAATGCATATCATTAAGTATTTACGTTTTAAGAAATTTTTTTTAGTTTTTATTAATTCATTTATTTTTGGCTGCATTGGGTCTAAGTTGCTGCACGCGGGCCTTCTCTAGCTGCTCTTTGTTGTGGTGCGTGGGCTTCTCATTGCGGTGGCTTCTCTTGTTGCGGAGCACAGGCTCTAGGCACGGGGGCTTCAGTAGTTGTGGCACGCAGGCTCAGTAGTTGTGTCTCGCAGGCTCTAGAGAGCAGACTCAGTAGTTGTGGCGCAAAGGCTTAGTTGCTCCACGGCATGTGGGATCTTTCCGGACCAGGACTCGAACCCGTGTCCCCTGTATTGGCAGGCGGATTCTTAACCACTTCGTCACCAGGGAAGTCCCAGTATTTACACTTTAAGTGCATGATACTGTTAGAGCAAAATACGGATGACGGACATTGTTTCCCTCTATCTATCAGAGGCAATGCCATCTCATTGCAAGGGTACCCCTAGGGCCAGCTGCACGGTTTGTGACCTTTGCAGTCACACGGGGCCCTACTTGTTGAGGCCCTCACACTTGGTTTAATGCTCTGCTGTCCCTGTCTGGAAATTCTTAACCATTTTTGAACAGGGAGCACTTCATTTTCATTTGCACTGGGACCTGCGAATCCTGGACTGGTCCTGGGTCCCCCTAACTGTACCCTGTTGCTGGAGTTCACTGGCTTACTTTTTCCTTCTTCCTCCAAGTGTGTTACATGGTTCTTGTCCGGGTTATGGGGTTTAGCTTGTTTTTACCTTTCTGCACTGCTTTTTCTGTTCCATGTTCATGGTGTTTAGATTATAGCAGACGCGAACTTCCTGTGTCTCAGCGCCAGCCATGAATCAGGCTGGGAGCTGGGACCCCAGGGCTGTCAGGGGAGCTGCCTGGTTCCAGCTTTAAAATAACAAGTGCTTGACAGCTGAGTATACACAACTGCAAAATTGTGGCTCTATTCTACGATGCAGTTACATGTGACATAATAACTAGGGACTTAATTTATTTAGACTTTCTTCCTTGCAATATAATTTCCAATAAATAAATCTCCCAGGGGCAGGAAGATATGACATTTCACAATGCTCACATTTTCCTCCCTCAGTTTGGACCTGTGCTCCTTTCTTGGTAGTGAACAAAATGAACACCACACCTCATAATTTTGCTTTTACCCTCCTTGAAACAGCTAATGCACAGGTCTTGTGAGAATGTAGGGAGTGCTCACGGACTGTGCTAGAACAAGTTACATTTCATTTTTAATGTTTTTTTTTTTCTGTTTTTTTTCCAATATATTTTTCTAAGTATCCAAAGCAGCATGGCCGATGATCTGCCAGAGTGTAATAGAAAGCAGAATTTGTCCTTAAGCCACTAGAGCAATGTGCGGAAAATTAGATGTCATTTGTACATGTATGTTTTTCAATTACTTTTAAAATTAAAGTTGAAATGTGTAAATGAAAAGAGAGGAAGGTGAAAGCAAATAGCGAAAAACATCCCTTTCCCTCCGGAGGAAAGAACAGTCATTGTCTTGTTATTATTTAATATTTATATAAGGACAGAGACATCTCGGGCCAAGCACAATGGATGAAATTGTGCCAAAGAGGAGCACAATCCCAGCCTTGAGGAGCTGTCTGCCCAGGGCTAGGTCAAGAGTGCATTCAAGGGAAGGAAGTGAGATGAGGAATCTAGAATTCCACTGTGTGGTGAGTGCCAAGCCACCTGCGGGCTTTGAACAATAGCTTTGGATGGGAAACATTGGAGAAATTCTTCTGAAACGTAGAAAAGTGTACGGTGAGACATGAAGATTAACAATTGTTATGAGTGTGAGTGCCTGTGAACGAGTGGACAAGGATGAAATTGCCATTAGTGTTGGACGAGTGCTGATTATTTAGGTAGGAAGTGCTCAGGCCACGGAGAGAAGGATGTTGTGGATAACCATTACGATCTTGAGCAGAAACCTAGCCAGACTACAGTTCCCAGTCTGAGTGGCCAATCAGAGAGGACATCGATGAATATATTGAGTCAGAATTTCTCTATCAAAGGGAACGCTGAAGGATTCAGTCTTCTTCTCAGATGATAGCCTTGAGGATTCTATGTGAAATGAACTGTGGTAGACTGAATAAAATTGTCCTTTCTTGTCTCCACGTTTATAACTGTTTAAGTGATATAGTAGATGAAAATACTGGTGTTGGGGAGAGAAATAAAGGCATACAAGGATGGTTTAAATTTTGTGTAGCTCCTTCCATGTGTATTTTATTTTCATTGGAGATGCTCATGATCAGTCAGGACAAGATGCCTCATGATGCGGAACAATGTAGGAAGCGAATGGCAGAAAACAGTAAGGGAATAATGTTTGGATGTGTAATTGTCCTTGAAAAAATTTTTAAAGTACTCTAGGAAGAGTAATGAATTCAGCTCTTCAATACAAATGTTGGATACTTGGCAGCTCTCTATAGATTCTTATAGAGTCATTCATGTTGACAGTCTCTTCTCTACTGTTTCCACTCCATGAAATATAACTGATTCTATTCTAGTTATTCTCCTGGGCAAAAAGTAACAGACACCCTCTGCTCACTACTTCACTAGCTCTGCATCTTTTTAAGGTTCTAATTCTTCTCTATTTGATTGTCTCTTTTCCATAATGCATAGTATTAGTATATGTAGTTTCTTGGCACACATAAAACAGTAAAAAATGATACAGATAGAATAGCTGTCTTCCACAATGTGTAGTACCAGTATATGTAGTTCTTTGGGCACATAGAAAATAGTAAAAAAAATGATATAGATAGACTAGAGAGTCCAGAAATAAACTCTCGTATGTATGGTCAAATGATTTGCAATGAGGCTGCCAAGACCTACCATTCAATGAAGAAAGAACAGTCTTTTCAGCAAATGGTACTGGGAAAACTGGGTATCTACATACAAAAGAATAAAATTGAATCCTTACCTTACATTATATACAACAATTAGTTCAAAATAGACCAAAGATTCAAATATAAGAACCAAACTCTGTAAAACTCTTAGAAGAAATCATAGGGGACAATCTCTATGACATTGGATTTGGCAATAATTTCTTGCATATGATGACAAAAGCATAGACAACAAAAGAAAAACTGGGTAAGTGGGACTTCATCAAAATTACACATTTAGGACATCAAAGAGCACTGCCAAGAGGGTGAAAAGACATCCCACAGAATGGGAGAGGATATTTGCAAATCACGTATCTGATGTGGTGTTAATATCCAGGATATATAAAGAACTCCTGCAGCTCAACAACAGCAAAAAACCGAACAACCCAATTAAAAAAAAGCCAAAGATCTGAACAGGCATTTCTCCAAAGAAGATATACAAATGATCAATAAGTACATGAAAAGATACTCAACATCACTAGCCAGAAGGGAAATGCAAATCAAAAACACAATGAGATACCACTTCACATCCATAAGAATGACAATTATAAGTAAAAAATGAGGAATATACAGTGCTGGGGAAGATGTGGAGAAATTGGAACATTTGTGCTTTGATGGTAGGAGTGTTAAGTGATGTAGCCACTGTAGAAAACAGTATGGTACATTGTCAAAAAGTTAAACATAGAATTACTGTGGAACCCAGCAATTCCACTCCTAGGTATATACCCCCAATAATTGAAAGCAGGGATTCAAACATACACTTCCACAGCCATGTTCAATGTTCAGCAGCATTATTCACAAAAGCCAAAAGGTGAAAACAACCTGCATGTCTATCCACAGAAGAATGGATAAACAAATGTAGTCTATGTATACAATGGAATATTTTTCAGCTTTAAAGAGGAATGGAATTTTGACACATGCTACAACCATGGATAAACCTTGAAGACATATGTTAACGGCAATAAGCCAGACACAAAAGGACAAATATTATATGATTCTAGATAATTATATGAAGTATTTAGAATAGGAAAATTTATAGAGACAAAGTAGAATGGTGGTTGCCAGGGGCTGGAGGGAGGAAGGGATGGAAAGTTATTGTTTAATGAGTTTCAGTTTGGGACAATGAAAAAGTTCTGGAGAAGGATAATGGTAATGATCGCACAACATTGTGAATGTACTTAATGCCACCAGATTGTACACTTAAAAATGGTTAAAATTGTATAAAATGGTAAAAACATAAAAAAAGTATAGATGGGAAATTTTCTTGGAGACATATTCTTTTTTCTAGCTTTGGCAGGTCATGCTGATCTATCCACTTTTTATTGTTGTGAGCAGGAAACAGGAGTTGTGTATTGCCCACGAGACTTGCTACCTGCTGTAACCACATTGACTTTATTGACTAACTTACCAATCAATAACCTGCTTTAAAGATAAAGTGAACCCAGTTAAATAATTAATTTGTACATTTAGATATAGCCTGCAGATCTTGACAGCAGTTTTAGAACCAATTAAATCTATCTCCTAAAACTTAGCAGTATGTTATTATCTCCTTATCAAAACTGGATTGAAACAGTAAGACCCTAGGCAATGCTCTGGGTAGACACGAAGAAAGTCAAGTGAGGGCTTCCCTGGTGGCGCAGTGGTTGAGATTCTGCCTGCTAATGCAGGGGACACGGGTTCGAGCCCTGATCTTGGAGGATCCCACATGCCGCGGAGCAACTGGGCCCCTGAGCCACAACTGCTGAGCCTGCGTGTCTGGAGCCTGTGCTCCGCAACAAAAGAGGCCACGATTGTGACAGGCCCGTGCACCGCGAAGAGGAGTGGCCCCCGCTTGCCGCAACTAGAGAAAGCCCTCGCACAGAAACGAAGACCCAACACGGGCAAAAATAAATAAATAAATAAATATTTTTTTTTAAAAAAAAAGAAAGTCAAGTGAGACGTATGTACGAAGCTATATGATTTTATGCACACGCATATCCTATCTCCCCAACCAGATTGTGCGTTCCTGAGTGTATGGAAACACTTGGGATCCCTCACAAAGCTTAGCACAAAGCTTTGGATTATTAACGATTCCTCACTCGTTCATCTCCCCATGATTTACCAAATAATGTTCTGCTTGAGGTGTTGGATGAGAGTTAGGGAAACAAAAACGAAAAACAGAAAACGAAACAAACAACCACCAAAATCTCTTGCTTTACTAGCAGAGACAAACAATTACAGTCCTACTGGTACATTGATGGGGTGAGCAGTGGTGTTAGGGGAAAACCTTGCTCGATCAAGAATATTTGGATAAGTGTTTTGAGGGAATGTAATACCCAGAATGTTCCACAGGATCAGCAAGAGCAGCCAGACAAGTGATTTCATGAAATGGAGCCACAGAAGAGTCAAGGTTACCCAGGCCCCCGGGAGAAGCCAGCCCCAAACACTGGTGGTACACCTGCTGCCCCAGATTTCTGCTGTCTACTCATCTCATGAGTCATCCAAAGTGTATTTTGAATCACAGAGATGAAACATGACTTCTGCACACATATTACGCATAAAAGGTGTTACAAACTTACTTTCAGAAGTCCTTAGTTAAATTTGCCCTTTACCTTTCCTCCCCCTGACCTAATTATTTCTTTGAAAATGTTTTCTAGGCTCCACTGTGCCGCCTGGTTACACGTGACAATCAGAGTGGGGGAAGGGAAGGGAAGTAAAGGCAGATGATTATGGATGAACTGACAAGACAGAAGAGTTGTACATGATTTGTAATTATAACGTTTTTCTTCCCCAGAACTTTAATAACTTAGGCTGTATTTCTTCTTTACTAATTTTGTTACCAATAAATATTTACTAAATTACCAAGGTGTCTTCATCTTCAGAGAGGAAAGACCAGGTCTAACTGTAAATAAATCAGTTTTTGCCTGAACATGAATGAACAGCTTCATTTAACAACACACGAATACATTCACACATTGTTCCATCAAGGCCTTCAATTGTAAATATTGAGTATTATGGCATAAGTTTTTTAGATAAGTAGCTTAAAGCAATTTAAAGTATGAGTGGGCTCTGATGAAATTTTTAGATAGGCTGTGATGTATTTATACAAGCAAAATGGAGGTGGAATTGACATGTCATTAATTTGAAAAAGGTATTCATTTTGAATATAAATAGAAATGAACTGATTAAGGTGATATGCCATATGAACAGAATAAGGACACCAAATATTGACTTTGAGCTCCTGGTATAAAACATAATTTTTTTATGCTTTTATTTTTAACCATTTATTCAATATACATTAACTGAATACTATGCTATTGCTGAGGTCACAAATGTGAATGAGATACACCCTGGATTCTGGGGGAGATACTAATACGATGCATATAGTAGAGTATGGGATGAGTGAAATAAACAGAGTACTTAAGACAGGACAAAGATAAGTTGGTAGGTAACCCAAAGGAGTTTTATCCAAGAATGTGACATTTGAGCCAGCTCATGATGTATCTCTAAGAAAGAAGAGAGGGAAAAACCTTGCAGTCAGGGAGAAAGTGGATCTTAGACTCGCCATTAAAAATTTATAGCAGTTTACAATAAACGGCCTAAATGGTGACGATGCTCCTATTCATGATTACAGATAATTTCCTACGTGGTCGACACAGCTCAAAGCATTTTATATGTATTATCTTTTTTTAGTCCTTACAATATGTCTGTGAAATAGATTCTTGAATGAGTTTTCTATTGTGTTCCACCCCCAAACTTGCTGGCTTAAAACAATCACCATTTGTTTAGCTCATGACTCTCTGTGGGTTTGCAATTCAAGCTGGAAGCATTGGGTGATCCTTCTGGTCGCTCAGTCTTCCTCATGAGCCTCTGGTCAGCTGCTGGGTCATCTGGGGTCTGGCTGGTCTGGAATGGCCTCAGCTGTGTTGTCTCGGCTCCGTGTGGTGTTTGGTTTTCAGCGGGGTAGGTTTCTAAGAGAAAGAGTGGATAAACAAAAGATTCTTGAAGTCTACGTTCAGAGAGGGCACACACGATCATCTCTTCTGTTTGTCTATGGCCTAAAGCAAGTCACAAGGCCAGCCCGACTCAAGGGGAGGGAAATTGACTCCACCTCATGATGGAAAAAGTTGTAAAATCACATATCAATGGGGCACAGGTTCAGGAGGAGTATCGTGACCAAGGTTACAAACAATCTTCCCTAGCACTCTTATGGTTTCCACTTCACAGATGAGGAAATGGAGACATAGCCTAAGAGACTATAAATAGGTGAGCCATGACTTATGCATTGAGCTGTCTGATGCCAGAACCTGGACTATGAAATTCATTAAAAAAATAATATGGGCTGGTGGATGGCCAGAGAGATGCGTAAATGGATAGAGGTGTGATAAACCAAATAGTGTATAAAGTGAATTGCAGAACCTAGGTGGCTAGGATCCCCTCTAAAATTCTTTCAACCATTCTATATGTTAGAAATTTTTCATAGTAAAATCTTGGAGAACAAAAACTTAGATTCTGAGGTTTTGAAACTAGGATGTGAAATAAGGCTCTGGGTTTGAATCTAGGCTCTGCTGCTTGCTCGTTGTGTGATCTTGAGAAACTTCCAGAAAGTTCTCAAGTCTCAGTTCCCCAATCTGTAAAGTGGGGGAGAGATTGACATCTAATCCTAAAAGTGCGGATTAAATAAGCATTAGCATTCAAATAACATGAATATGTAAAGAGCTTTTCACATTGTGTGCAGGCCCAGCGCTAAGCATTTCACATGAAAACATATCAATATATAATAACTTTCAGGTAAGAACATAAAACACGCTTGGAATCCTTTCAGTTGTTAAAGTTTTCTCTCAGAATATCTACAATAAGTCTTACCTGTTATATTCCAACCTGATTGAACAGTCATGTATATTTTTACTGAACGCTTAGTTATTTGCCGATTGACTTCAGAATGAGAAGCTCTCTTACTTGACTTACACACTATAATTTTTATAGAAAGAATTAGCAAGGTACAGAAAAATTTAGAATGTTAAAAATTTTAAAACAGTGTATTTTTTGAAGAACCGCTGTATCCCAAGATGAAAAGATGCTCATCAGAATTTTATTTCAAGCCATTTAATAGAAGCTTAAATAAGTCAAATGTAGATATTGAGAAAGTCTTTCACTCAGCCCTTCTAAGGAATGAAGTACCAACACATGCCACATCATGGATGACCCTTGAAAACACTATGCTAAGTGAAAGAAGCCAGGCAGGCATAAAAGACCACATATTACCTGATTCTACTGAGATGAAATGTCCAGGATAGGCAACTCTACAGGGACAGAATGTAGATTAGTGGTTGCCTAGGATCAGGAGTGGAAGGAAGGACAGGAGATGAGGTGCATAACTAAAGGCATGGAATTTCTTTTTAAGGTATTGAAAATATTCTAAATTTGGCTCTGACGATGGCTCACATAGCTGTGTATATGTGCACATATAATAAACACCTCTGAATTGCACAGTTTAATTGTGTGATATGTGACATATTTCAATAAAGCTGTTACAAAAGAAAGTCTTTGACCAAATATATATAGTAGTGAACACTGTAATGTGTAAATGCTCAGTATTTTTTTAGTTCACATGTTTTTCCTCCAAAATATATTCTTACTAATACAGTATTTCTCTGTGAGGCACACATTTAAAAGTACTATTTTAAAGGAGACTGCCTTTTTTCTCTATTTCACTAACATATTTTTCTGAAGATCAATATATTATTCTAACAGCTTATCCATTTAAATTAATCTATAAGATTATTATAAAATTCTTAAAGGTTTCTTGTGAAATACGACATGAATCTGTGCCATTAAAATGGAACTATGAGAGAAAAAAACCCATCCAGTTAAAAGGGTGATTCAAAATGACTTCCTTTTCAAATTAAAATAGGCCCCCCCCAAACATAATAATTTTAAATATAAAAAGTAATTCACAGTATTTTCATGTATAAACCTATCAGTGATGTTAGCTGACAATATATTCTTACAATTGAAAGTAAAATAAACCTAAAATTTAGTTTCTTTGCTTTTCCATATCATAATACAAAAGTATTTATTTTGACAAAGATAAACAAGGAAACTGAGAAGGGAGAAAATCTGGAGCAAAGATAAAACAAAATAGGATTAAATTATTCCTCAATAAAGAGACCAGAAATGTAGGCATCAAGGAGAGAATGAAGATTTCTGCAAAATTCATCAGCATTAACTGGGTCTACAAATATCACAGGATCAGTACCCGAGACGGTCCGCTTGGCCTCCACTCTTCCCCCTGGTAAAACTTTTCCAAGTTTGCTGAGTGATGTCAATGCAAAGTTTTCCCAAACTTCCTGGAAGTTTTACAAGCAATTCACTGGAGATACAAAAAATATCTGGGGCTTTAGCCAACAGCATTCCTCTGTGAATACTGGCTCTCAATTTGCTTTTTATTTTTCTTAATTAGGGTTATGCAATCTTAAAGATTTACAGTTAAGGAGACAAGCAAAATATAAAATTTAAAGAAGAAGTAACAACAATGAAAATGATTGTTCCTTTTAACCCTACCGTGGACAGGATTTTTTTATTCTATGTAGAAACAGGCTGTTTTTTTCTACATGAGCATCCTTTCAATTAGCTCTCAGATTAAATCTTAGTGGAGCTTATTAAATGAATGCTTTAATTTATTGGGTTAGTGGGGGAAAGTGTAATTAATGACATTTAAGCAAAAGGGCATAGGTCCTGAACTGGGAGTGAAAAAGGCAAAAGAAAAAATCATGTCTTATTTCTCTCCAAAATTCAATTTTTTTATCATCAGTGTTTTATTCATTGGTTTTCCTTTTTCGTCTTCGAATTCCATTGTCTGGACATGTCTCAGTGTGAATACTAAATATGAGATCAACTACGCATTTGCTGCACCTCAGACAAAGTCTTATTCTGGGTTATTAGTGTCTGATGGTACCAACTTTTCTCACGGGTTTAGCAAGCACAGTCTCTGGGAGAGGCTTTTTTGGGGGAAAGATCGGCCAGGAAAAATGCGTGTCCTTCTTGACAGCCCTTCCAGGTTGGATGTCCCTGAACGTATATGGGGTGGTGTCCCTTTAAGCACAAGGAAAGGGCAGGTCCTGCTGTTATCCTTGACCCTCTGACAAAATAGTCAGGCGCTGTTTGTAAAAGAGCCAAGTAATTAAAAGTATCCCAGGGTTATGGTGAAATAGGGCAAGTAAAACACACTCCTGGATACCAGCTCTCTTTCAGGACCAGCTCTTTTGTATTTTCTCTCTATTTTGTTTTCTTCTTTATTTCAATTTTTCATGGCACAGTTTCCCCTCTCTGACATTGTTCTTCTCTGTCAGTTGGCAAAATGATAAGCTCCATTATTACTGCTTCTCTAGCTGGAGGCCTGGAGCTATTTGCTTCCAATCCTCAAGTCACCCCAAATTCCTGAGCTGTATTTTTTTCCCTCTCGATTTCAGAAGAAATTATTAAATAGAATAGGAAAGGGTATAGGAATAGAGTGATTCAGTTACACAGGGAACTGATGAGACATTTCTCACCATTTCATGTGTTTTCCTTTATGATGATATTTCTAGCAGAAAGGGAGGCTTGAGGTGCTCTCCTTGGCTTCCTCCAGGTTGACCATAGATCCCCTTAACCCAAAACCACCTGGGTATATGCATGTTGTGATGGCCTAATGATTAATCATTTGTCTCTCCACTCTCAGGAGTGTCCTGAATTAGATGATAGTGGTCGCCCTAGTTCTCTCTCCTGTTGAACTGTTGGGTAACTTCCCCATAAATAGAGAAATTAGTTCTAATTTAGTTTAGAGAGTTCACAAGCCATTCTCTAGTTAGTCACCCTTGCTTCTGTTAGGAAATAACTATTTGTACCATTAGACTTTGAGATCGAAACAATTTGTTCCTGTTCAGATACTCCCCACATCTCTAAATGGTGGTATTTGGGAGCAGTAGAATACATGGGCTTTGTGTCATGTAGTGTGGGTTTGAATCTCTTATGCCACTCAATAACCTTGGGCAACTCATCTAACTTCTCTGAGCCTAAATTTCCTTTTGTGTCATATGTACCTAATAATGATTTCCACTCTGGATTATCATGAAGATTAAATAATAGATGGTTATAATTGTACAATTATTGTAATCCATATATCCATCCATCCATCCATCATCCATCCATCCATCCATCCATCCATCCATCTACCCATCCAGATGTTTCATCCTTCTATAGATTATTTAAGCAGCATGCCTAACACTACAATTCAAAGTGATTTAAAATAATAAGAATGTATTATGTTGCTTAGACAAAGCTCTAAATTTAAATAATGCATGGTTAATTTATTTCTTAAGTTGATTTCATCCTAAGGCAGGTTCCTCAGGATTGCAACCTGGCTGTAGCAGTTCCAGGCATCACATTCACTCTCAACAACATCCAGAGACAGAAGAAAGTGCTGCCTCTATCTTGTGTCTCCATCCTATGTCCTTGTGAGGAAACTTTACCAGAGGCTCCACCTCACATTTCCTCTCCCTCCTTCTTGGCCCGAATTATATTGCGTGCCAATGTACTTGTCTATTACTGGTAAGGAAAACGGTAACCTCAAGATGAGTTGGCCAAGGGACTTCCCTGATGGTCCAGTGGTTAAGACTTTGTCTTCCAATGCAGGGGGTGCGGGTTTGATCCCTGGTTGGGGAGCTAAGATCCCACATACCTCACGGCCAAAAAACCAAAACATAAAACAGAAGCAATATTGTAATAAATTCAATAAAGACTTTAAAATTGATCCACATCAAAAAAAAAAAAAACTTAAAAAAAAAAAAAGATGAGTTGGCCAAGACGCCCCTTCCTGGTTGGAGAGAATTGGGAGTCGGATTAAATCAGGGACCTGTGTGCCTGCAGGAGGAAGTGCATGTGCCCGGGATGGATATAGCCTGGGCATCTGGATATCTGAATTCCAGCCAAGGATGTGACATCAGATTTCTTCATGAACTTGAGAAAGTCATTTTCCCACCCAGTCTTCCATTTATCTGTGTAAAGTGTGCTGTTGACTTCCTAATAGTAGAAGGTCTCTTCAGCCATTAACATTGTGCTTGGGCTACTCAAAAACCACAGTCCTAAATTCACATGGACACCCTTCCTATTTTATAATCTATTTCAGTTTCCCACACAATTTTTAGATACTGATGAACTGATAAGGGTACTAGAATAAGAGTTAGAAGACCTGGTTTCAAGCCCAGATTCACTGCTGTGACTGCAATTCATTAATGAAAACCCTCTTGGTAAGCTGTAAAGAGCTGTACAAATCCAAATGATGGCTAGAGTGCATTTGACAAACTGGTATGATTAAAAAACACACTTTCTTTTTCTACAATTCTGGGTCCCTTTTGGAATTAGTTTGCATAACTAGCTTGGGGATGGTACAGCACTCAGGACTGTACCTTGAACTTGTTTCCACATCTGCTTTTTGCTCCTCCTTGAATGCGGGTGTTAGAGAAACAGAAAAGGGGTGCTTTTGCTTAATTAATCCACTCTTCCCAACATGTTCACTGTTTACAAATGATTTTCATATACCAAGTTTAACCTTAGAACACGAAGATGTTTGCATGACTCATATAAAGTTATGAGATCAACAGTAGTAGTGACATAACCTGCTGTTGCCCAGTACCACGCTTTTTTTCATTGAAATACAGTTGATTTACAACGTTGTGTTGATTACTGCTGTACAGCAAAGTGACTCAGTTATACACGTATATACATTCCTTTTTTTAATATTCTTTCCCATTATGGTTTATCATAGGATATTGAATCTAGTTCTCTGTGCTATACAGTAGGACCTTGCTGTTTATCCATCCTACATATATAATAGTTTACATCTACTAACCCCAACCTCCCATTCCATCCCTCCCCAAACCCCCTCCCCCTTGGCAACCACCGGTCTGTTCTCCATGTCCGTACCACGCTCTTTCTATCACTCTTTGTCCTTTAACGTCCAGGTTGAGACGTGGCCTTTAGGAAGTGACCACCCAGACTCCACTTTTCCCTGGAAGACGTCCTGTGGCAAGTGTGAGGGTGTGCTTGCTTCTTTCCAGCAACATAAGCGAGAAGGGGGAGGGGCAAGGATTGTAATGCTGTGTAGCGCCACGCACCTCCCTAGTGGGATTCTGTTGAGTGAGGAGGCCGCATCTCCAGGGCATGCACACTGTGGGGTGGACACCGAGGGGCCAGCGCACTGACTGAGTCGAAGTGCTCTGTGTCTCGGAAGCTCAGCTTCCTCGTGCAAAAAAAGTGTGTGTGTGCATGCGTGTGTGTGTGTGTGTGTGCATGTTAGGGGTTGATAGGGCTTGGGGTGGAATGTGAAAAATAAGTAGATCTCTAGCCTCTTCCCAGAGCTAGCGTTCTAACATTCCAGGTTCTTAAAGAGCCACCCTGCAAAGGGCGAGCAGATTCAGGGAGAATTGCATTGTGAAGAATTACAGTTTCAGGATGTTGTGGACCAAATGACAATTAGAGTGAAGGACGGGTGCACAGAGAGCTGATAACGGCGAACCAGTGGGGCAGCACGTGGCAGTGCTACGGGTGATGGGGCAGCTGCCGAGAGCGGCGCCAGCGGCAGGGAGGCTCCAAGGGGTCCACATGCCCACCGAGGATGCTCCGGATGTCACTGACAGGAGCCACCTTCGGGGCTGTACCTGGGACTGTCACAGAGGACAGCAGGTTGAGTTCAGGCCAGGGAACGGACTCAGCATGAACCTTCCCTATCTGTTGTCTTTCTGAAAAGTGCCCAGACTTTTCTTTGTGCTTCGTCTTCTTTTCTTCTGATTTTGAATGTCTGAAACCATCTTAATAAAGGATCACATTTTACCTTTTTTTTTTTTCTATCCAGGTGGGTGAGGGTCTTGAAAAATAAATCTTGTTAAAAAATTAAACCATATGTATTTATTCAGGAAGCTCCCTGAGAAGGTCAACAAGTGGCACTGAGTTCTCAGCTGTCACCGTCTCTGTTATCAGCCTAGTCATTTGTTTTTTTATCCTCTTTCCTGTCTTCTGGTCATTTTTCTGCTCATTAGCTACTTGAGCTTAGGGTGAACAAGAAATGAGATGGAATTTTAAACCTGTCAAATTGAAGTCTGGTGAACAGCCTTGTGGAGGTATAATGGGCAGAGAGGAAGGAATAAATTCTATTATCTGGTAGGAATAGTAGTTGCAATAGAAAAATTAGTCTTAACTTACTTTTCTTTCCCTGATGTCGGTAACTGATCGTGGCACAGTCTCCAGTATCACCTAGGGGTGAATCCGACTCTTCAAAATATAGGTTCAAAGAATTATAGATACCAGAGCTCCAAGAGGGCATGCCTATCAACCACACCTCTCAATTTATAGATAAGGAAACTATGATCTGAAGATATAAAGAGACTTACTTTTAGGTTTAGAACCGTTGCCATTTATGGAAGGCTAGTGAGGACTGAGGTCACAGTCCAAAACCCCAGCGTGACAGCCCTTCCACCATGCTACCTTGAATTGCCAAGGGTCAAAGTGCTTGTGACAAAAAAGGCCCAACTGGAGCACATTTATTAAAGACCACTGAAAGCAAATTTGTTGTTAAGCTTTTTGTAAGTTATCATTCCCCTCAGGGTACCAAGGGTATCTTTAATCTCTGTATTTCCAAGGCCAACCATAGCTCTGATATAGAGTAGGTTCTCATTAACTATTTGGTTAATGAAATGAGTATTTTATGTTGTCTTTAGTTAAAGATTTTAAAACTAGGTATCAAGTTTTCATAAATAAGTACCCGTAGAATTAGAAATATTCATATTTTTAGTATCCAAAAGAGTCAAGTTGTTGATTTGATTGTCCTTTTTCATGATGCGATTTTATTGTCCTGTATGAGGCTGTGTCCTTGGTCCTTCCAAGTTATCACGGAAGCAGCAAGACTGCTCAATACATGACAAACATCGTTAATAGAGTTTCCTTTTCATTCTTTTATTTTTATATCTAATACTGAGAAGGTAATTATTGAGCCAATAACAGCCCATGACCCTCCCAACAAGTTTTTCTTTGGATTATGTCACCATCGTGATTTTAGTATTTAACTGACATTACAACTCAGTGAAACAGTAACCTGGATTTTTTGACATCATTCTGTACGTTACCGTAAGAGCATCTTGGTGAGCTATAAACTGCACAGATTTTAAATCAAAACATAACTGGCTTCAAATGTTTGCTCTGTCACACACTGACTGTGTGGCCTGAAACAGCCTTAGTTTCCTCACCTGGAACAATGGCGCTTAGAACCATCCTTGCCCGAGTCAAGAACAGAGGGTTCTTTTGAGGATTAAATTTAAAAATCACATGAAGTCTTAGAAACATCTCATGAGGCACGCTGCCTGGCACAGAGCAAATGCCTAATCAATGTCTGATGGATAAATAAGTGGTGCTCAATAAATGCTATTTCTCTCTTCCTAAAGTTCTTAAAGTGGGAGCCATTTGGCTGTAAGCAGAACGTGCCAGATAAAGTACCATCTTCCCCTTTTTTCTCTCTGCCTCTGCCGAGGTGGAGGAGGGATCTCTCCCCGGTCAGAGAGGTTAGGGGAGAAGACAAATGGGAAAGACATTCTCCGTTTAGCCCTCAGCCTCTTCGCGCTGGGCTGGGTGAAAATGCAGCGCGGCTTCTGGGGGGTTTGCTCTTTTGTTGGGCCCTGGGGGGAAGAGATGAGTTTTACATCTGTCGCTGGCTGTGGAACATTCAGCTAAAGAGGTGCCTCTCCGCTGGAAGACGCTCAGGCATCCTGGCTGTCGGTCAAACTGCTCTTCCTCTGGATGCTCGGGTTCGCCCCGGAGACTCCCATCTGAGATGTTGGCTATTGCAGCTGTGAGAGTGAAAGCAGCTGACAGAAGAAGCAGAATGCAGAAACTAAAGCCCTCACATCCCCAACGCACCCTAATTGCACGATAAACTATGGAAGGCGGGGCTTAGGAGACGTAGCATGTCACTCCTCGGGGTCTGGCGGGGTCCCTCACCAGCCGGGCAGCACCAGGCCCAGAAGGGCCCAGCCACTGGTCTAGGCTTCAGGGAAAAAACAGGCAACAACAACGCCCTGGTCACTCCCCCGAAGCCTCTGAGGGTTTTTTAATAGGGATCTCTTGGGCTTTGAGTCGAATGTAGCCACAGTGGTTGACCGTCTAATCTGCCTTTCAGAAAAAGTACCCTGCACATCATACAGGGAAGACAATGGAAGCCCCCTGAATCCAAATCAAAAGGCTCACATGACAGGGTTTTCAGTGGGTTCCCAGATTTGAGGCATGAGGCTGCCGGGGGGGCGGGGGGGGGGCGCGGCAGAGAGGTAAGTCGAGGAAGCGGCTCGGCTGCAGCTGACAGCGCCTCCTGTTGTATAAATCCCGGCCCCCGCAGAAGGGATCCTGCTTCAGGGAGAAACGGCGATGTGGATCGTTCAGCTGGCAGTCGGGTACTCGGCCTTCCGTGGGACTGCTCCGCTGATGCTGACAGCTCCAGCGTTCCCAGTGTGCAGCAGTGGGATTAGAAATCCTCCTCCCAGCCAAGATTGCTTCCAACAGCTGGACTCAGAGCCCTCCCCGCCTCCCACCTCTGTTCCATTTCTTGCTGGAGACCATCTGAGAGGGGAGTTTAAAATGACTAAATGTCTTTTGGGTAAAGAGCTTTGACTTTTCCAGACTGAACTGCCAAAGACCTTCAGGAAATTAAAGAAAGAAAGAAAAAGTGAGATGCTCTGTCTGGTGAATGGCATTTCTCGAATTTGGTGGCTGTAGGGTGATTAGGCTAGAGCTGCTGGGAATTCTGAAGTGTTACTTATTTGCCTTGGCACAGAGTTAGAATGCTGAGCAGTAGAGTGAAAATGGGGTGACAGGATAAGGGCAATGAGAGGAAGCAAATCCATTGTGAGATTGCTGGGTTCTGAAAATCGGAGAGTTCGTTTCCCCAGAGGAGGGAAACAGGAATATTACCTCATTGCAAAACAGTCACTAAAATATAATTGAGTGCTCCACAGATGACAGAAGCTCACAGCTAGCAATGTCTAACTTCATTTTCAGTGAAAGTTAAAAGCAAAATCAATACCCTGATGAAAAGCAATAATACAAATGAGGGAGGGAGGGAGGGAGGAAGGAAGGAAGGAAAGAAGAAGGAAGGAAGGAAGGAAGGAAGAGGGAATCCTTACCATGCTCTTCAGATCCTGTTCTTGGAAAAATGCAACTGGACGGGGACTTGTTAAACAGAGGGTCTTCTTGGAGACACAGCAGAGGATGTGGGATGTTCGTGAGCCGGAAACTTCTGGCCCTCCCTCCCTTCTTTCCAAAGATCCACATGCCTGTCAATCTGTATGAAACTAGAACAATGTGGAAACAGCATTAGTCCATCTCATCCACACATGCACACCAGCATTTCACACCTTTTCAAATGTATGTCAAAAAAAAAAAAGGTTAAAAATATTTTTAAGTAAATACATATTAAGCACATATGAAGTTCAGAGGTAACTTCCCTGGATTTTGTTGTAGGACGTGAGTGGATTGACAAAGTAATTATTCTAGTAATTATTCTCTATAATTATAGAGGATCAGCTAATTTGAGGCTATTGTATACATCATTTTCCATGATCCTGCTCTATATTTTTTGACTCAATAGATCGTCATTTAAATTCACTGAATGATGAAATACCATTTTACTTATAGGTTTATCAAATTCTGCAATGTGGCCAGCTCAGGGCTGGAGGAAAGGCAGTCCTTATCTTACAGGTGGCTGGAGAAGGAATTATTGTACGTGCAATATGTAATGAATGTAGCTTGTGGGAGAAGGTACTAGGGCACTAACTTGGCAGTGGGAAGGGCACCCCATAGGAAGCAGCCTTTGTGCTGTACCTTGGAGGCTGAGGCAGAGTAAGAGTGGAAGGACACAGCTCCAGCAGAGGGACAGAGCTTACAGACAGACACATCAGATCCAAACATCACTGCAGGTGATGGGCAGACATCACTGGGTTTTGTGGAGAATAGCTGTGATCAGACTTAACCATCATTTGGCAACGTGCACCTTGAACTTTAACTTACTTGACGGGGTCTTGTTAAAATGCAGATTGTGATTCATCAGGTCTTGGGTAGGGCCTGCAATTCTGCATTTCTAAGGAGCACCCAAGAGATTTTGCTCATCTGAGGAGGACACTTAGAGTACAGATAACCCAAAACAGCTCCTGCTAAAATACTTAGAAAATCTGCATAAACTATTAAATTAAAATTAAAAAATTCTTTTAAATGTGTGGCTGAGCCCCCAAGAAAATAAACAAAATCCTCATGGGCCTGAGACAGCGAGCCTGGAAAGTATAAAATAGAGAATAACAAGCCAAGGCAAAAGCAACCACTTTGGCAAGATTTGCTAGTCATTGGGACCTAGGAGACATCCAGAGCAGGAGACAGGGCCTTGGACCCCCTGGGCTGAATTCATATCCTCGCACGAAGCCAGGACCTCTGAAGGGTTAAACATCTGTCAAACTGTGCACTGGAAAAATTCTCCCAGGGACACAAGGGAAAAAGGAAGAAGCTCATCCTATTCTATGTAGTAAGTGGAGTTAAAAAAAAAAAACTTCTGGGACTTCCCTGGTGGCGCAGTGGTTAAGAATCCACCTGCCAATGCAGGGGACACGGGTTCAAGCCCTGGTCCGGGCAGATCCCACATGCCACGGAGCAACTAAGCCCGTGCACCACAACTACTGAGCCTGTGCTCCAGAGCCCGTGAGGCACAACTACTGAGCCCATGTGCCACAACTACTGAAGCCCGTGCGCCTAGAGCTCGTGCTCCGCAACAAGAGAAGCCACTGCAATGAGAAGCCCGCGCACCGCAATGAAGAGTAGCCCCGCTCGCCACAGCTAGAGAAAGCCTGCGTGCAGCAATGAAGACCCAACGCAGCCAAAAATAAATAAATAAATAAATAATTTTTTAAAAAAGCTTTTGCTGAGAGTTTGGGGTTATTGCCTTTGCCTCCTATGGCTGTGGTTTCCAATTTATATACCCCTCACTCTCTTGGAGGCCCAAAGCTGAGAGATAATCAAACATGGTCCTAGGTCAGGGATTGATCTCAGGTGCCCTCTGCCTGCAGTGGCTTGAAGCAGGATTTCGGTTCTGGACCAGAGATTGAGGTCAGGCCACGGCAGTGAGAGCGTTGAATCCTAGCCTCAGGCCACCAGGGCCAGTGGCCAGCGACAAGACCCTGGCCCGTCAGCTGTGTAGAAATGAATTTCCACATAGAAGCAGAAAGTAGGGAAGCAAGTAAAGTGTTTATTAGGAGGAAAAAGAGTACATGTGGATAGATACACAGGTGGGCTCAGAGACAGAGTCGTGCCCGCATGGTAGTTTGAATCACTTATGTGGGGCATTTCTTCCGGGTTTCCTTTGGCCAATCATCTTGCTTTGCGTGGTTCTGATTCCGCATTTGGTATATCTCAGGGTCCTCCCACGTGTGCGCGCGCATCTCTTAGCCAAGATGGATCCTAGCAAAGAGACCTCTGGGTAGGTTGATAGTACTTACTATGGGGTGATGCCCCCTCTCTTTTGACCTCTGAGGAGCCTTTCTGCGCATGTGTAGTCAGGAAGGTCTCCTTGACCTTGAGAATGAGATATGTGATCTCTATCTTTTATCTGGGTAGGGCTCACCTCTTCTCTCGCTCCTGCTATTTTGGAGTATCTGTCCACAGAGGACAACTCCAGCTGTTCCGCCTGGGGCCCATTTGTCTCCTGCCTCATGATAACCCCTGAAGCCAAGAGTAAGCCTTACTTCCTCAGGTTGGGTTGAATGAGAATTCCACAGACAAAATGCCACTGAAGATGAACTTACAATGGGAAGGGTATGAAAACTACGAATGGGTGATATACCATGAGCAAGAACCAGAAAACACAGTACACAGCAGGACTGTCTTCCAAGAACTTCAAACAATAAAGCTCTTTGAAGCTACAAAATAAACATGTTTCAAATGATTAAAGATATCAAAGAAAGGATAGGCATATAAGATCAATCGTAAGGATATTTGAAGTGTCTTATCTGCTCTTCCTATAAAGTAAGGCCCAAAAAAGCAGATAAGGAAAGTCATTGCCCCTGGGCAGCCCTGAACATCTCTTGGTACAGAGATGTACCTTATCCCAATTTGTTCTGCCAGCACTTAAGATTTGAGTCCTGGTTGCAGAGTGAAAACAACCTGATGTTTTCCCCCATTGAAGTGAGTTTCACTTAAGTTTCCAGAAAGATGTATTAGATAGGCAATTATTTTTGATTTTTAAAAAGCTAAAAATATTAGAAACATTTTGTTTATTGTTGTTTCCTAGGGAATCAAAATAGTTCAGGAAGATTACAACTTCTGGTAAAAAGGTGTTTATCATCTTCATAAAAAAAAAAGAAAAAATCGTGGATACATGAATGTTAGCAAAATAAAACTCAGCAGGTGTGATTTGCACGTATATATTTAACCACTCCATGCCATCTTCAATATTTTTTCAGTCCTTCCTTTAGTCGTCTTTGTGTCTTTGTTGCCTTTTTTGTTTCTAACGTGGTAGAATTTTATGCATACCTCTATGAGGGCATTGACATCTATTGGCAAACTTAGGCCTACAAGCCAAATCCGGGCCACCTCATGTTTTGTATGGCCTATGAGCTAAAGACGTTTTTTGCATTTTTTAATGGTCAAAACAAATCAAAAGCATTCTATTTCAAGGAACATGAAAATTATACGAAATTCAAATTTCAGCATCCATAAATAAAATTTTATTGGAATACGGCTCATTCATTTCCAGCAGAATTGAGCAGTTTGAACAGAGACTCTGAGCCTGAAATATTTACTAGCTGGCTCTTCACAGGAAAAGTTTGCTGACCTTTGATTGTTTGTTGCCTTTCATCTTCTTTTCTCTCCTACAAGTGGTTAAAAACAAAAACCTTAGCACTGATTTGCAAAATAATTTGCTTTCTTTACTGTACACAAAAACTGGTATGCAGAATGTGGTGAACTGGCATGCTGGCAGCAGAGCTTGAAAAGGGCAAGATAGTAATGCTGGTTAATATTTAGCATATTAAAGAGAGATGGTGTCTAAGCCTATGGGACCCTCATGTTATGCTATTTTACAAAACATTCTATCCATCTCCCTTAAAAATATGAAGTTGGTGCTATTTGGTTACCTGATTTAAAATACAGCGTGTAATTGAAAGAACTAATACTATATATTTTTGAAAATATTCCTTAATTCACATTTCCTATTCATTCAAACTGGGCATTCCTCCTAACAATGAGTATGAATTAATTATGCTTTGCTATATTGGTTTTACATGGTTTTCTGCCTTCTTCTCTAAATATAGGCAAATCATTTTTATTCATTAGTGTTCTGAAGAAAGCAATTTTAAAAATTAATTACACCAAAAGTTACTATGAGGTTTCAATTTATATAATCCGTAATTAACTATGTATGGATTATTCCCAGTGTGCTGGAGGGAAAGAAAAAAAAAACACTGAGAAGACAGAAGACAGGGTTTCAGTCCTTGAGAATTAAAACCTTTGTTAATGACAGGAAAAAATTACATTAAAGACACAAAGGTGAAACAAACTATCAGAGAAAACACAAAAAGGATGCCAGTTGTCTGAGTTGACCAGAGCAGTAGAAAATTCCAAGTCTGTAGACCCTCCTCCTTGTTTATACAATACGGTCACCATGGAAAAGATTTTACAAGTTGCTTGACTTAGATAAAAATTTAAATTAGCGTCAGCTTTAGAAATATTGATTAGGTATCTCACAGAAATGTAATTTAATTATGGTGGGCTTCATAGCCAAGCATGTGCTGTCAAAAGACATGACTGACTCACCCCATTTGTGTCAAGAGAAGCGTTGTTTCCATAGGTGAGCATTCCATGTTTCAACACAGGTTTGGTTGGACTATGTTAGGAGTATCAACATTTTTGAGTAATTCTCAATCGGAAAGAAGCTTCCTAAATTCTCATACTTCTCAGGGAGCTACTCAGTTATTAATAAACACTCACTCCAAGGTTTGCATCAAGCACAGAAACAACCATACTTTTTTATAAATAACTTTATCTAAATATTAGAACAACACAATCTGTTTTCTGATATTTTAAAAGTTACTCATGCTTTCAGTTCATTTAAGCTAGAAAACCTAGAGGTATAAATCTTTTATCTCTAATCCCCCAAGATACTCAACCCCAATAAAATAATAACTTTGGACTTCTGTTTCCTGAGGCTTTTTACAGATTTGCACTGGCAGTCACCTCTGTTGAGTTCATTCCTTGGGCACTATTTTATTTTATGGAACACAATCATAGCCCTGTTTGTTCTGTACCAGAGATTTGACAGTCTGTGGACTATGTCTGCTATTTATTTGTAACACAGTAAGATATATTGTAAGCCTCTGGGTGAAAGTTATTAGGTTAGTGCCAGAGCTTATGTGTTTGCCTGTGCTGGGAATAAGATAGGAAAAAAACTCGGCTTTGAATGCTTTTGCTTAGTATTTCTGTTTTGTCTACGAATGAATCAGATTTGTATTATGCAATGTTTCAAGGGGAGAACCCTTTATTTTCCCACAGAGTTTAGAGTGCTAATCTTGCCACTCAAACGTGCTTTCACTCTTGAGGGAGCATCTATTGGATTGAGTCTACAAGTCAGGATGGGCAAAAGATTCTATTGATTTTGAATGACCACCCAAGTGGAGTAATTTACATCTCTGGTTATTTGCTGTGTGGTGGAATGAAGAAACCTCTTGACAAGACAGTGGCATAAATTCTGGTGAGGAATTAGCCATCTCGATGGAAGGCGCTTGTTCCACATAATGTAATTATATAGTCTAGAAGGGGTTCTGCCTCAATAAGACTTGTAAGGCTACCCTGCATTTTTATGTGAATTATCATGTCATACCATCTTGATTTCTTTTTGTCTTTCCTTTTCTTTTTAAGTCTATAACTTCAATATTCATTTTATCTTTTTATTTTCATTTTTCTTATCCCCTTTTTTTCTACATTTATATTTTCCTCTTGCCTTTGTTTGGATTTATCCTTTTTTTTTGTTTTTTTAATTTTTAAATTTTTAAAAAAATTTTGGCTGTGCTGCAAGGCTTGTGGGATCTTAGTTCCCCGACCAGGGATTGAACCTGCACCCTCAGCAGTGAAAGTGTGGAGTCCTAACCACTGGACCACCAGGGAATTCCTTAACATTTTTTTCTGATTCTATTTTTCCACTATTATTTGTAAGATATCATTTCTTTTAAATTCTTTTGATCATTGCCATTGAAACTGTAAGATGCATACTTTAAAATGGGTAAAATCAATCAGAATCTTTACTCTCTCTTGAACAATAAAAGGACCTTAAGATATGTTACTTCCAGCCACCATCCCCTTTCTACTTTAATCCAATAATGTTATTCAGACTTAAACTCTATGGAGATCTTTTTTTAAACCTAACCAACTAAATATTATTATAATTGAGTTGTATAGTCAGCATTTGTTTATTCTTACCCACATTTTAAATAATTTAATTTATTCACAATTCCTTCTAGAATCCAAGGGTTTCCTTTTGGGGTCATTTTTCTTCTTCGTGATTATCCCTTACATATTCTCTTAGTGAGGGGATGTAGGTGATTTTTGGAGTTTTCAAAGGGTCCCCAGTAAGTTGCACACTTTTCCCCTGCTGTGTTCTGACAGTTGAGAAAGAAATACTGGGTAAATATAAAGAACACAATATTTCCTTGACTGAAAGAGATGCTGTATAATGGTGGGCAAAGGTGATATTCTTGGTGGAGTTGAACAGAAGATAGCCTTCTGTGGGCAACCTGCCCCCAAGTAGTAAGAGGTATTAACTCCGTAAAGCTGTTTCTTTTGAATTTCCCTGAATTTTCTTTATTAAAGGGACAGAAGGAGGTCTAGAGTTACACTAATTTAGATCCCTTTGGAGGGCGCTATCATGAGTGAGTGATGTATCACAAGTGAGCAAATAGTGTTTCCCATTAATAATAATAAACTCTCAGTTTTAGTTTGCTTTAATCTCCTTTTAGTTTTGAATGATTGTGTTTTGAGAATGCAGCTCTAGATTGATAGTTATTTTTTCTTAGTATGTGGAAGATATTTTCCACTCTCTTTCATCTTTTATTACTGCTGTCGAAAGTAGGTTATTAATTTTTTTTTAGTTCATTGTAAGTAAACTGTGTTTTTCCTCTGGATCCTTTTATATTTTTCCTTTTGTCTTTCATGGTTTGTACTTAGGCTAAAATATTCTGAATGTGTACTTCCTATTTATCCTGCTTTTAATATTTTGAACATTTTAATGGAGAACACCTGTCTTTCTTAAATTCTGGTTAGGTTTCAGCCATTATCCATTCAAATATTGTTTATTCCTCATTCATCACCACACAAAGCTCCATTTTTCTTTAATGTTCCTTCATGTTTTCTACCCCCTTTTCCATTTTATGTTACATTTGATGCAGTTTTTCTGGTTTTTAACTTCTTATTCATGAAGCCTCTCTTCCACTGTATCTAATCAGCTAATTAATGATTTTATTGGGTTTTAAATTTCACTGTGTGTGTATGTATATATATATATATATATATGTAATGCATATATATGTGATGGATATATGTATATACACATATACATATACATAATTTCTAGGCATTCTATTTGTTTTGATGTTTCTAGTATTTCTGATATTTTGATAGCCTTTTTTCATGAATCTTCAGTTTGAGCAGGACCCAGTGGGGATATCTCGTCTCTCTTCCACCTAACGTTGGCTAGATGAACTCAACTAAGTCAGTAGTATCTACTTTTTTTCTGGCTGTAGATTTTTCTTCACATAGATGTCTCCATAGAGCCACTTGACTTCCTCAGATCATTATGTCTGAGTTCCAAGAAAGAGTATGCCAAGATATAGAAAAGTGGAAGCTCCCAGTTGCCTCAAGCCTGGCCCAGAAACTGGCACACCGTCACCTCCACTGGTACTGCATTGGTCAAGCAAATCTGAGCCCAACTTCTAGGAGAGGACTATGTCCCCACTTCTCAATGAGAGGAAAGTCAAAGAACTTTGGGACACGTTTCACATTTCCACAGGTGCGCTGACATCACATGATGTATTAGTATCACATGACATGATATTATTCATTTTAGACTTTGAAAAACCAGAGAAATACAGAATAAAGAAATATCTTTTTAGAATTTTAAAATGGACAATTAGAATTGCTAAAAAGAGCACTGTTTGTCCGGCATAATGGCCCTGGAGGTTCACTTTGGGCTACGTATATAAAGATTGATGTACATAATTCTACGTAGCTTCATCTTTGCCAGAGTGCCCCTCCCCCTTTTGTCTTCATGTGATACAGTCCACTGTTCTTAAACATAACAAGTGTTTATACATTTCTCATAAAAATGTACTACTTTCATTTTATCAAGAACATGACAGCATCCCTAGGAACTCAGTGAATGTTTCTGATTCATTGGAGAAACAGCACAGACAGTACAATATGACCTTTCAAGAAGGAGATCCATTGTTGAATGAATGGAAAATAGCAATAAATCCAATTTGACAGTAGAGCTCATTTTTTTGTCATGAAATACTTAAAATTTTTTCTGGAGACTTGCCACTAGAACTGTTTGATATTTAAGAGTACTATTAAAAATTTTAGAGCTACAATTTCTCCCAGGCATCCATTTTAAGGCCTTACGAATGAATGGTTTTATGTCCAGATAATATTTTCTAATTCCATTCTAGCCTGTCTTCTTTTACAATAGAGTCTCTTGAGTTGGGAGTTTGAGTGCTAAATTTCATCTTGGGCTTCATGTTTTTACTAGATTTAAAGATGGCTTTGCAGTTGTCCTGCTGACAGGGCTTCAGAGACACAATTATAAAAAGGCAGTCAGTTGGTTGGTTACACGATCAGGGAAAGCAAAACAGGGCTTTGGTGCAATTTAAAGCTGAGCATCCTGAAAAGAGCTTTCTAGAAATGACTCATAAATAATCTCCAACAGGGCTCCAGTCAAATGATGACAAAAATCTTTTAAGTCCCAAATATGTGCAAATGAATCCCAATTTGGCTTTGAATTATGTTTTTCCTTTTTTTTGATTCATTTTGAAAGTCAGCATAGTGTCATCATTGTTTCTTTCAGAAGTAGCAAATACATCTAAACTTGGACATATGGAATTATTGTGCTTCTGGTGGACGAATTAATCCCCCCAAAGCTTGAAAACTTAAAAGCCAAACTTCTGGCATATTTTCAGCTAGACTCTGAGGCATCAGGCTAAGTGGATCTTAATTCCAGTGCATGGATATAAATCTAATAGAGAGGCTATTTATGCATATTATAAATTATTGGTGAACAGTGTATGAAATGCAGTCTGAATTATCCATTGAAAATCCACATCCAGGTATTCAGGATGAAGTACTATGAGTTGTTATGTATTCACTGCCTAAGCGTTCTTTTTCCATGGGAAAAGAAACACATTTTCCATATGTGGATCTAACCAGGTAGAAAATTATTTTGCAGACACACTGACAGATGAGGAAGGTTCCCCCACGCACAATGACGCCTCTGTTCAAGCATTGCTGTGAGTTGTATTTAGCCTTTTTCACTCTAGTCCTCTTCCCTAATTCTTTGTTAATCTAATATGTCAAACTGATCATATTCAAGATAAGACTAGTCTCCCCCATTTCTCAACCTCTCACTCAGGTTAGAACTCTCAGAGATGGGCTTTGAGTCCTCTTCCTTTCTCTCCTCTCACCTATGCAGCCCCATTGCTCTTGACTTTGCCTCCTAAGTGTTTTAAAGTCGGTCATTCAGTATCGATTTCTTCTGTGACTGACGGAGTACAGCCTGTTCTCATCTTGCGCTTGGACCAATGCAATAGGCTTCTTGTATGTCTCCTGGCTTCCAGATTCTCCTTAGTTTTTTAGTATATCCTTGCCACTGGGGTTAGGCTGTTAGCTTTTAAAAATACAAATCTAATTGTGTCACATGTTCATTTATAAAGGTTCTGGAATTTCCTATTGCATACTACAGAATTAAATCCAAGCTGCATGGGCTAGCTCTGCATTCCCATCGTATTTCCTGCCACCTTCATCCACACACATCCCAGGCAGATTCTCTGCAGTTGTGGTTTGGTTCATGTTTTCCTCTGCTTGCATTCTATCTCAGTTCTTCCCTGACATTGTCCTATTCATCTTTCAAACTCAAACTTCAATATCACCTCTTTTCAAAGTCTCTTTTGAGGCAAAACAAAGCCATTCCTTTATCTTTTTTTTTTCTTTTAATACCCTCAGTATTATATTTTCATATGTGATGAATATTTACCTAGCAGTACTGAGCACTTCTCACTTAATGACCACAGTGTCTTAGTCTGTTTGGGCTGCTGTAACAAAATACCGTTGAACTCAGCAGCTTAAATAACAGCAATTTATTTCTTACAGTTCTGGAGACTGAGAAGTCTGGAGTGAAGATGGGTTTATTCTGAGAAGTTTTCTCTTGGCTTGTCGGTGGCCACGACTGCACAGTGTGCTTAAATGACCTCTCCTCTGTGTTCTCAGAGAGAGCGCAAGATTTCTCATGTCTCTTCTTATAAGGGCACTAATCCCACTAGGAGGGCTCCACCTTCATGACTTAATTACCCCAGTTACCTCCCAAATGCTCCATCACCAAATACCATCACATGGGGGATTAAGGCATCAACATACAAACGTGGAGGGGACACAGATATTCAGTCCCTGACACACAGCAACCTTATTCTACAGGTGAGGGAACTGAGGCTCAAGGAGTTTATGCGTGTCACACATGCAGCAAGTTGCAATTCAGAATCCGGAACCTACTGTCTAACTATTTTGATAAGTTAGCTCTGTAACTCCCTTGGTTCACCTTGTCTTCTTCTGCTCATCTTCATATCCTGATGCCTAGCACATAGGTGATAATTGCCTTAGGCCAGGTCCCTGGGTAAAAAGAGTCTTAGAGACATGTGTGCAGAGGTTTATTGGGGAGGGCATCTGTGATCAATACATATAAGGGAAAGAAGGAGGCAGGGCTGGACAAAGCGAGGAATTGAATTGTGATGCATTTGCAGCACAAGCCTCAGCTCCTCTCCCAGGGAGCTCTGGAGCTAAGATGGCTCTTAAGATTCATCTCATCTGGAAGGCAAGTGAGCTGGACATTTATATCCCTGCTTTGACCAGTTTTTGGGTGTGAGCTGTCACCAGGGTGTAAACTTGTGCAAGGTTATTTCCCTTCGAGAGTGGGCCATCCACAGCCAACACTTTCAGCACGTGAGGGGGAGAATTCCTCAGTCCTGCAAGGGCCCTGGTGTTCCCTGCAGCATCCTCAATAGTTATTTTTGCTATGTGTCTCCTTTTATACTCTCCAGTGGATCGATCAAGTTCTCTTTCTTATTTTATTTCCCCCTACTTGTTGGGATGTTTTACATTCAATATTTTTAGTAGATACGCTTACATTTTTTTAAAATGCATGCTTGACTTATTTGCGTTTGAAGTTAATCACTATCTCTTTCCAACTCCCAACTGACACCCGGGGCCTCAGAACACTTGAGTCCAATCACCTCCTATTGTCTTATGTGATATTGTCCAGCACTTTCCTTCCACTGTGGTTCTCTACATTCGCTACATGGCCATCGTGTTGCTGTTGTATTGGGCAGATTCCCTTAGATGTTTACCATTCATCAGTTCTCGTATCTCACTCCCTTTTCTGGGTTCAGTTTTCATCTTCTCGATACATCTCCTTTAGCTGTTCTTTCAGTGAGGATCCATTAAACATACCTTGTCTCAGTCTTCACTAGTCTGAACTTCTTTGGTTTGCCCCACTCTTGTTGATGAGTCATCATTTGGCAGATTGTAGAATTCTAGGATGGTAGTTATTTACTTTCAGCCCCAGGAACATATCATTCCAACTCTCCTGCCTTTGACGTCTTCAGCGGAGATCAATTTCTCAAGAGGGATTCAGTGAGAGCTATCAGCCCCAACATCCAAGTAGCTGGTGGGGAATGAATGCCCTGGTTCTCTGGGGGTGGCTCCTGGTGGCATACCATACCATCCACTAGAGTAAGTCATCTATTACAGGGAAAAAAAGTAGGGAAGGAAGAAGATATGGAGGAAACTCCCATTTAATTGTTTCATATTAAAGTTAGAGCTTGAGTGATTCTGCAAAGGCCCTTCTGCCAGGAGTCTTAAAGTCAGTGGCCAATATACTAATTTTTAAAACTCTTTCATTTTCTGGAAAGTGTAATAGCATCTTCCCCCTTATCTCAAATGCTTCAGCCAGCCCATGAAGCAACATAAGAGCTAGTTATTTTTCCTCTGATTTAGCAGAGGGTAAATTTTATTTTCATATGAACTCAAAGGGAAGGGCTTGTGATAACATTTGTAAACCCATTCAACTGAAATAGGGTTAGACTTTAAGAAAACAAGTTCCTCCTTATTAAAGCCTGGATAACCTCAGCAAATTCAGCATATTTAATTATTCCATCCAGTCCAGGAAATTTCCTTGGAAGAAACTCTGAGACTGGTATCTCATTATTTTGGTGAAACAGAATGGGAGGAAATGCTTCCTTCAGTAGACAGTGTGGTGATGGCCGCAATGAAGGAACATGACCAAAGTTTGTCATATTTTCTCTTATTCAGGTTTTGTGGGTGCTGTCCACATATTCTGTGATCACTAACCATGAATATTTATTGAGTGTTACAGTATGTAGAGTCTATCTTATAATTTATACCCTACTGCTTCCAGAAAGGCTTTGAGACAATTTATATAAACACAAGATTTTTAAAAATTTGAATGAAGTTGAGTCAATTAGTGTGAAAGTTAATATACACATATACCCACATCACGGCTTGACAGAGTTAATAAAGTTGGACGCCATCATTGCTCTAGGCTTCCTGACGACTGATGAGAAGAGAAAGTCAAACAGGTACCATATTACTTTTATGCTTTAGATAATGACATGAAGCTATTTTTCTAGTAGAGAAGTTTGTACAAAAATCTTCTGTGGATCTCCATTTCCCAAATATCATCTCAAAATTAAAAAAAAAAAAAGAAGTTTAATGCTGTACATTATCTAAGGTGCTATGCTAGAAATAGAAATTTATATAATATTTTTGCCCATAAAATAGGAACTTAAAATTTGATTTGGCAGGGAGGTTAAAAAAAAAAAATAAGAAAAGGATAGATGGGAACTTTCACATCAAAATGGCAAATTGATAACAACAATTAATTTCCTTTCTCATGACTTTCCTTTAAAAACCTCATGAAGGTGTTAAAATGCAAAATTACAAAAGCACTGCAAACTTTGAGTAAATATTGAGTAAATATGTATCTTCACTGACAATTCTTCTAGTTCTATAACCCAAGATAGAGCAGAAGGTGAAAAGGGAAAGTCTTTTTAATCCATTGTAACTATATACATCTCACTTTATAAATGTGTTGCCTACATCAAGAAAACCTGATTGCTACTCATGTTTTTTCTTTGGTCTTTCTCAAAGCTATCCATTCTTCTTTAACCACACTCACTTGTCCTTCAGTTATGTATTGATCTCACTTCACTTTGGTGGTCTTTGGAAAGATGCCCTTATTACTTCTTCTACCACATCTTTCAGACAGCTGCAGAATGACCGTTTCAGAAGTCTCAGGTCAACCTTCAGATGAAGTTGAAACTCAGCATGGCAACCAAAACTCTATATATTATGTGCCTGCTTTTCTAATCTCATCACCTAGGATTACTCTTTTGTAACTTACGCGATAATATAAATTTTCATGAAAACGTGCATGTTTCTGGGTCATTGCATATGCTGCTTTCTCTACTTGGATGTCCTTCTCTCTTGTCTACATGACTATCTTCTACTTGCTCTTCAAAGTGCATTAAAATGTCCCTCCCATGAAGCCTTTGTGACACCCCCTCCCCCATCTAAATCAGTGCTCTGGGCACTGCATGACAATAACTCTCTACACAGACCTCTAACAGTTGCCATTCTCGTGGTTCACAAGTATGCCCATCAGACCATCACCTTCTAGTGTTTTGAAACTGTTCTCTACTCCATAAGAATTTGCTAAATCCATGGAGAAAAATAAAAGAGTAAATTCATACTAGTATTTTGGCTCTAATGAATGAGTGCTGGAAGAAGGGGTCAGATTGGCCCAAACAAAATTTAGGATTGGTTCTAGATTTGATTATTCCAAGCATTCCACAATTACCTTCATTATAAGTAGCTGAGAATAAATCTATTCTCTAACGAATAACCTTTCCATCATTTCATGGATCTCCTTTAGGTTCTCTTCTTAGATATATTAACTGTTGTATCAACTTCAGCAAGTCAGTAAAATTTCCTCCTTGTTCGTCATGATATGAAAGGGCCATGTGAGAGATTTCTTCTGTAGGTCTTTTTTCCCTCCAGCTCAGTCAGTTTCTGTAACATTACCGTATCAGGTTGTGCTCTTTCATAAAAGAATTTCAAGAGACTGCTTTTTAAATTTCCCCCTCACCCTGAGCGTGCCTTAGCATAGGTTTAGTTTGATGAAACCTCGTATATCTATGAGGATTTGTTCACCTACATTCCAGGAAGGCATTATTCAGGCTCTGGAGAAATCCAGGCTGCTTTCACAATGCCTTCCTTGTTGCCGTGAGGTGCGGCTGGCAGCAAACACATGGCAGCGTGGTTCATATCTACAGGGGCTAAGTCTCTTCTTAGTGCTTTGGAATAACTTAAGGCTAAATAATATTTGGTTTTCAATGGTTGCCATAGAAACACACTGAGATTAGGTGATTTACATCATGATTTCTGACAGCTGACCCAAAGCAGACTAAATAATTAAAAATCCATTTTTTTTATCAGTAAAAATATCTTAGAGTAGAAAGGTAATAATTCAAGTATAGCAAGAGTTAATGCAGATGGGATGGGTCATACTTTCCCTAACACACTTCTGACTTCTGTTCTGGCCTATATCATGCTGGCCTCCCAAGACGAGAGGGTTTTTCTTTCTTTCATTCTCCCCACCCCCTTTTTTTTTAACTTCTGTTCTCTGTCATGTGAGCTTGGTGAGGACATTTTTATTTTGAATTAACCAGGCTCTTAGGATGTGAGATGAAATATTATTCTCTCATCAGGCTGCCGCCATCATACAACTTTGTGTTTTTACCTAAAGAAATAACCTCAGTAAGACCATTTTTAAAAGTGCCTGTGTCTAAATATATACTCCAGTTAATCTAGAAGATTCTTTAAGAGAAAAAATTCAAATACAGATTTATTTTATTTCGTCATCTCAAAGCAATCTAGAAAATAAAACAATAAATTGCGCATATGGCTATTGAAAAATCTAGGTTTGCAAATTAAATACACAGAATAGCATTGCAGATTGGATGTTGAGTCATCACAGGTCGTGCTTTTTCTACTTTGGAATAAGTGTTTTCTGAAAAAAAAAATTGGAGCAGTGATGAGACATGTGGGGAAGGAAAAGGGAATGGGCATTTGTTGTGCATCTGTTACTTGCCAACCGCTGCTATAAGCTCAAATTTAATGTTCATAAGACCTATATAACAGGTCATTTTTAGGCACATAATATAACAGAGGCACCAAATAAAAAGTGGAAGTCTACTTCTCTGACCTTCTAATATTTTTCACTAAATATTATCACAGTTAACAATTTTGTGTGTATCATTAGGGAAAAGAATATGTTTTGTATAAACCTGTGTACCTAATGTACTTTTTATATTCTCAAATAAAATCACATTATTCACCTCACAGTGCACCTTGATTTTTCAACTATTAAATCATCAATCTTAGGGATTATTTAATATCAGCATACATATCTCATTCTTTTTAACACAATGTAGAATTTTATTTTATAATATATTTTATTCAGCAATTTCCATCCTGATGTACACTTAGGTTATTCCATATTTTTCCTACTCTAAATTACACTATAATAAACATTCTTGTTCATATATCTTGAAATTTTCCAAGTATATATAGAACCAAATCCTCAAAATGCAATCGACGGGTCAAAAGATATCTGTGTTCAAAATTGTGTTGGATTCTGTCAACTTGCTTTTCAAAGTTGGTATAACAATTTTATGCGTCCCAATACCATTCCACATATGTTAACTCTAATTCTATACCCATTTTATTGATGCAACTCCAGAAGATTTTTGAAGATCAAGGATCTAAACAACCTGATAAGAACCCTGCTCAGCATGACTGAAAACCTCTGGACATATCAAAAAGATACCTCAATAGAGTTTAGATCAATAAGATTTAAAAAAAAAAGGGGGGGGGGCATAATTAGACAGTAGTTTCAATATGCTGGATAAACTAATGAAATCATGTTAGTTTGTAAATTCCATATTAGATTTTAAAAATTTCTTGAGAAGAATAAAACTTTAAAGCCAGTTGAGTGCTAATGGAGACATTTTCCTCCCAGGAGAATAGAGAAGAAATTGCATGGAGAAATCATGAAGAATAATAGACCCCAAAAGTGTATCGTTTTACTTGCATTTGATTTAAACCAGGGCATTATGCCTAGGAACCTAGAAATTACAAGAAACTAGAAGAGGATTGTAATTCTCCAGAAGTTTATAGTTAAACATTCAAGAGTCAAGAAATAGTTTCAGAAAACACTGGAAGAGACCCTCCTAATCAGTGTGACCGTCAAATAAATAGCACCATAAATGAATGGCTGGCAGTTTAGATATGAGAGTTGCCTTAGACAAGGGAAAGCTTTACAGAGAAGATAAGATTGAATGGGGGCCTGAAGAGACTCTAGGCTCTGAAGAGGCCAGGCCGGCAGGGACAGTACTCCTGGGATAAAGCAAATCCAGTGACTTAATCTGACTATTTCACAACAGCATTATTTAATAGGATAGATCCTTCAAACTGAGTTGCTTCGAGAAACTCATGTTTCTGTTCTTAGTTTTTTTGATTCTGCCTGAGGCCAAATGCAGAGGGGGTTGGTTTGTTTAGTCTCTATTTTTTGGTGCAAATACAATTTTGTGGACCAGCTTTATAGATGAAAACCGGCAGAATTTAATAAAAACTTCAACTGTCTTTTTATCACAATATATTGCATTGTATTATGCTATGTTATGGCGTACATTTTATGTTCCATGACTTCTTTTTTGTCACAGGACCTTGTGACTTTTATCAGCAATGTTAGAAAAACAATGCCATATGTACTTGGCTGATGAGAGCATAAGGTCAGCCTGAAATAAAGATAGAAATCAAAAACTCTTAAAAGGTCTTCATCTATCCAAGCTACCCTTCGTAGTACACCAAATTTTTGTCACTAGACTCTCTTTTGTATTAGAGTAAGGTCTAATTATGGCCCATTGCCAACAGCAGAGTTGAAGAGCTGTAATAGGATTTGTATGACCCACAAAATATAAAATATTTGCTATCTGGCAATGTACAGAAAAAGTTTGCTGACCTCCAGGTCGGAGGATGGATTTTGGGAACTCACAGTAAAAGTGCTGCCCGAATGGGTAGCAAGACAGGGGAACAAGGACCACATGAGACCCACGTGAGCAGCTTCCTGAATTTATACAGGAGAAGAGGTGCCTGTGATAAGCATCAGGGGGTCTCCCCCTGCCTCCCATCAGCCCTGCTATCTTCAGCACAGCTCATCAAGTAGGTTCAAAGTCAAAGGTATTGGAACCAATTTCCAATCAGCTCAAAATTCCCATGCTCTCATCTGCTGTTTTGGGGCCCTGTTCAAAACCTCATCTGGTCAAAATCTTCCAACTTTCTAGATTCCTTCTGGGAACTTCCTTGACTGCTGTCCCTACTTGGAAAAGTTCCTCTCCTCCAAGTTTCTTTGCCCTGAATATGCTGAGAAAAGTTAAAACATGAAAACCCTAGACCAGAGGTTCTCACAGCCTGGTCCAGTGGGCCCTTGGGTGTCTCTGCAAACCTTTCAAGAGGTTCATAAGATCGTGATATTTGCATGAAAATACAAAGATGTTATGTGCTTTCCCACTGTGCATCTTTTGATACAAAAGCAAAGGTGGGCAGAACTGCAGGTGCCTGACTCAGCACAGCAGCACCAGACTGTATTAGCAGTCTCTATTCCTTACCACTGTGCACTCTCAGTAGGAAAAAAAATTCAGTTTCTCTTAACAATTTCCTGGGTGAAGTAGTAGAAAGTATTGCTTTTATTAAATCTCAATCCTTGAGTCCATGTCTCACTCTTCTGTGTGATGAAATGGGAGGTCCACACAAGGCACTTCTGGTGCATGTCAAAGTGCAGTGGTATCTCCAAGAAAGCACTTGTGTGATAGTAGGAAATGGGCAATGGTGGGCCCTTTTGCATGTGAAACACCTTTTTACTTGAAAGAATACCGGACAGACTAAATACGGTTATTGATACACGAATATTTGGCAGACATTTTCTCAAAAATGAACAAGATGACACTGTCACTTCAAGGAAAACAACTGATAATGTTGGTTGCCTGTGATAAAATTTGAGCTTTTCAAGAGAAAGTTAGAATTTTGAAAAACGTTTGTCTACTG
Source organism: Balaenoptera borealis (assembly GCF_965194805.1). Taxonomy (NCBI): domain Eukaryota; kingdom Metazoa; phylum Chordata; class Mammalia; order Artiodactyla; family Balaenopteridae; genus Balaenoptera; species Balaenoptera borealis. Next base: position 175,525,421 of record NC_138866.1, read on the forward strand.
TCATGATCTTGACAGCTTTCCAATACTTCAAGACTTTTCTAATAAGATCCATGATGATATTAATGAATGTGGTTTTTTAATATTACATTATGAAATGTGTTAAACTTCAGAAGAGACGTATAACTTAGTGAACGGATGGATGTCATTATCATCAGTGCTACAAACCATGCATGGGTCAACTATTCTTTCAAAATTCAAGACCAATGGATTTCAATGCAACAGATGTGAAAAATTCATCAATATGCTTTCCTATTACCTATTGCAGCTAAACTTAAAGAAACGATTTGTTGAGATTTGCTGTGTTGCCACAATTACCTGAAAATGATTAAAACTATTACTCATTTCCCAACTACATATCTGTGTGAGACCAGGTTTTAATATACTTCAACCAAAACTACCTATCACAACAGATTGAAAGCAGAAGCAGATATGAGAATTCAGCTGTTTCCTATTAAGCCAGACATTAAAGAGAGTTGTAAAAATGTAAAACAATGCCACTCTTTTCTCTTTTTTGTTTTAGAAAAGGTAGCTATTTTTAGAATGTTACTTATACCAATATGTTTATTACTGGGACTTTATGATGGTTATTTCTAAATAAAGTAATAAATAAATAATAAAAACATTTTCTGTTTTAATTTCCAAGATGATAAATACCGACAGATACAACCCACATCTACAAAAGCTCTTTGGGATCCTCAGTCATATTTAGGATTGTAGAGAGGTCTTGAGACCACAGAGTTTGAGAATCACTGTCTCAGGGGCCAGAGAGAGGAACTGAAGCAAGAGGAAATGAGAATCACCTTGATTAGAGCCAAAGTGGGGACAACTCAGCTGTGGTCGAGGGGGTGGATTAGGAGTGGGCTTAACTTGCAGAATATGGAGACTCTGGGGATGTAAGCGGAAGGAGAATTCAGGGAGCCTGCCAGAGGATTGTGGACCAGGTTTCGGCAGGGTAGCCCCTGTGTCCTTGTACTGCTGCTTAGAAAAATCTGGTTGTAGATTATTTTTTTATTGAGATATAATTGACACATAACATTCTTTTGCATATGGCTGTCCAGTTTTCCGAAAACCATTTATCGAAGAAGCTGCCTTTTCCACATTGCATATTCTTGCTTCCTTTATCAGTAGATTAACTGAACATATATGCATGGGTATATTTCTGGGCTCTCTGTTCTATTCCATTAATCTCTGTGTCTGTTTTTTGTGCCACTACCATACTATTTTGATTACTCTAGCTTTGTAGTATAGTTTGAAGTCAGAACATGTGATACCTCCAGCTTTGTTCTTCTTTCCCAAGATTGCCTTTGGCTATTCGAGTTCTTTGTGTTTCCATACAAATTTTAGGATTATTTGTTCTTGTTCTATGGAAAATGTCTTTGGAATTTTTATAGGGGTTGCACTGAATCTGTACATTGCCTTGGGGAGGACGGGTGTTTTAACAATATTAATTCTTCCGATCCATGAGCAGTATATATCTTTCCATTTATCTGTGTCTTCTTCAATTTCTTTCATCAATGTTTTCTAGTTTTCATTGTACAGGTCTTTCACCTCCTTGGTGAAATTTTTTTTTTTTTTTTAAATTATTTATTTATTTATTTATTATTTATGGCTGTGTTGGGTCTTCGTTTCTGTGCGAGGGCTTTCTCTAGCTGCGGCAAGTGGGGGCCACTCTTCATCGCGGTGCGCGGGCCTCTCACTATCGCGGCCTCTCTTGTTGCGGAGCACAGGCTCCAGACGCGCAGGCTCAGTAATTGTGGCTCACGGGCCCAGTTGCTCCGCGGCATGTGGGATCCTCCCAGACCAGGGCTCGAACCCGTGTCCCCTGCATTGGCAGGCAGATTCTCAACCACTGCGCCACTCCTTGGTGAAATTTATTCCTAGGTATTTTATTCTTGATGTAACTGTAAATGGGATTATTTTCTTAATTTCTAGTTCTGATAGCTTGTTATTAGCATATAGCAATGAGATAGATTTTTGTATGTTGATTTTGTATTCAGCAACTTTACTGAATTTGTTTATTAGTTCTAACACTTTTTAGTTCTGGTTTTCCATATATAATATCATGTCATCTGCAAATAGTGATAGTTTTACTTCTGTCTTTCTGATTTGGATGTCATTTATTTCTTTCTCTTGCTCGCATTATTTTTCATAGTACCTCTTAGGTAGGAGGCCTTGGAAAACAGCATTTGTGGTCTTTCTCCATCCCTCGGATTTAGGAGAACAGGTTTGTGGAAAATGAGAGCCTTTCTCCCCCCATCTCCCAGCCACGGTAACGGAAAGTATATGTGTCTTCAACGCGACTCTAAGCTGTGAAAACTTCAGGGAGATCTTGCTTGCCCTTATATTTAATCCTACAACGTTGTTCATGTCTAAAATACAAATAACAACAAATTGTAATTAGAGATAAAAAGCTTAAATCCCGTATATGATCAGGACCCCTCGATTTCCATGTTCTCTTCTTTTAATCCCCTCTCTTTCTGTTACTTCTTTTCTCCTCATCTGTTCTGGGGTACATAACTCTGTATGTTGCCTCAATTTCTTTCATGGGATGAGGTAGTTTACAAATAATGATAAAGCCAGCAATGCAAGAAATAATATTTTGTACATCAATTTAATCTAAACTGTAATCAACGATATTCAACTCTCTCCTATTTCCACCAAATATTTTGCCTTTTATTCCCTTAATGTTGAAAATACTATGGTTTGATATTTTTATTCCAGTAGTAAATATGTGTATATGTATATATACATATATATATATATATACATATATATATATACACATATATATATATGTATATATATATATATATATATATATACACGGTGGTGACAATATTAAAAAGGAAAAAAATACAGGACCTTTCATATGAAAGTCATGGATTTTGGTAAACAGAACAGCAATCTATTAATAAGTACTAAGTGTTTATTCATTGGCCTTTAGGATGTGAATTTCTCTTAATAAAACCATTTGGTGATATATTTAAATTGTGCTGAATGTGATGGTTGGCAACGGAAAAATGGTAAAATACAAGCTTATCAGGCCACCAGAGGAGTAAGCTTGGGCAGTAACAACAAAAAAAAAAGTGGGTGTGGGGCTTCCCTGGTGGCGCAGTGGTTGAGAATCTGCCTGCTAATGCAGGGGACACGGGTTCGAGCCCTGGTCTGGGAAGATCCCACATGCCGTGGAGCGGCTGAGCCTGCGCGTCTGGAGCCTGTGCTCCGCAACAGGAGAGGCCACGATGGTGAGAGGCCTGCGCACCGCGATGAAGAGTGGCCCCCTCTTGCCGCAACTAGAGAAAGCCCTCGCACAGAAACGAAGACCCAACACAGCCATAAATAAATAAAATAAATAAATAAATAAAATTAAAAAAAAAAAAAGTGGGTGTGTACTGTTCTCACTTTCTTCATATTTCTCTCTCCCCCCATTGAGGGGATGACAGAGAAGATGATGCTCTGACAAGTCCTGTGTATGAAAGTTACAAGAAGTAGAAAAGGGTATGAGCTGTTGAGAGTGATTTTGTCTCACTTTTAGGAAAAGGGTCAGAAGATCATAATTAGACCAGAAAAGATTATTCCATTTGTAGATATAATTGCTAATTTTTTAGCAAAACTGATTAAACTTCAAATTTTTTGTGAAAAGTGTATTCTTTTCAAACCAATTTCTCACATTTTCAGGCCCATTTGTAATTATTCTTTGCTTTTTGAAGCTGAAGCACTGGTAAATGAATCAGAGCCTGTGTGTTGGGTAGTATTTTGCACAATCCAGTAATCCACCTGGAGCCAGCCTTTCAGGGAGCTTGGGGCGCTATGAAACTAGATGAGTTTTTTCTTTTACATTTAAAAATTTTGTAGCACTAGGTAAGTCATATACCTGTCACATACACATGGCCTGTGTCTACATGATGCCAACACAACCATTAAGAAAGTGAAAAATTGGATCAAACCACTGACTTATTAGTTGTTTTACTGAACTCAATTTTTCTCCTTCACATTTTCATTTACTTTTGCTCTTTCCCTTACTCGGTGAAATAGGTTCAAATACCCAGTTTGTGTTTTTGTAATAGGACTTTTTATTTTCAGATCACTGACGACATGTTTCCCACTTAAAAAATGTTAAGTGAGTGAGTCAGTTGACTTTATTTTGGTACTTTATATGTTTTAAAATATTTTTAATGGATGTACATTATGAGTTCAAAGACTGATTGATTTATCCTCCTGAGGGTTTCTAAACTGACTGAATTTCTTATTTATACGATCTCTGAATGTGCAACAAACACTAGGTGTGTCACCTTTGCGTTCCTGCGAGCCTCCTGTTTATGAACGGGGTCTTGTCCCATGTATGCAGGTGGGAGGTGAGAAGTTCACACTCCATCACTACTGAATGCCAGGCAATGCCTTGGGAGGCAACACATACAGAGATTGAAAACCTGCTTTTAAAAAAAATACAATTTCAAATCCATTATCATTTTTGTATACTTTCATAGATCTAAACTGTAGAAAAATGGACATAACTGAATCTGAAATCTCCTCCATCTATTCCAATTAAACTGTGTTTTCTTTCACTTATTCCAGTGGCATTATGCCATTCTCAATGCTTGGTTGCCTTTTATGCTACGAAGGTATTTGAAACCAACTTTTATGGAAAAATACAAGTATCTGGTTTATGTCATTAAAATGTGCTTAAGTCATGCCCAGTGCTGAAGTTGAATAATTGACAATTAAGTCATTTTAAAATGTTATAATTGGCTTACTATCTTAAGCTTTAATATTTTCAATCTAAAAATACTCATAAATGTTGATGTCATTTTGAATACAAAGTAATCTGACTCACTGTAGTTTAAATAAAACTCATAGTTTGTATATGACCAAAGAGTTTGCTGGGACTGTTCACCTCTAAATAGGTTGTTTTCATGTTATCTAGAGGCAAACTAAGACACTTTCAAACTCAGACTCTTTAAATACATAGAAGACTCTACTACAGCCAAATACGAAGGAAGTAGGAAAATTAGTTGACTTGGGTCAATGTGACATAGTTACTTATACATTTTGATTTTTAAAAAATTTTTTTAAAATTCCAACACACGTTCTGAGAGAAATGAATGATTTTTATGAATAGACTTTTACATAAAATAAGAAGGTCTACCTGAGTGATTCTAAAGCCTGAATTTTAAGTTCCTGGAGCTCAGGAATAACTGGAATGCCAGTGTCAGGGGCTGCACTTACAGTACCTTGTTTTAAAGAATGGCCTAGTTGCTACATTGGTCAAGTCTTTCCAGGAACCAAAGATCAGGGAGGAGGTAAACCTAAGAACTTAGAATAAAGTTAACCAAAATGAATAGATCAAACACGACCTGTAACTGATCTGCGTGTTCCACAATGGGTAAAATCACTTTGATATCTTTAAGTCGTCGAATTAGTAAAGTTATCTTTCTTGTAATGAAGACTTTGAGATTGCCATTTACCTTCAACCTTGAAATATTACCCTCCAGTATAATCAAATATTTAGCCAAAATTAACATTTTTAAAAAAGGAAACCTGGTTTGCATGGTTAAGTACCAATTAAAAATGATAGAAAATTCTTTATAATTTTATAGCTATTAGGAGAAACTGAGTTCCTAGTCGTATGAAAATATTGATGCATACTTAACTTAGTTCATACGTTTTGCTAAAATTAAAGAATTATGTCATGTCATATATCCCAACATAACTTTTTGTTGTTGAATTAATTTTTTCACAATAAAAAAAAAGTGATTATGATACCTAGGTCCTAACTACATATTATATATAAAAAAACTAAAAATATATGTACAGTTGATGATGCCCTTAGTAGAGAATATGAATAACAGAGCCTACAGCTTTTGCATCATTAAGATAACTAATCAAGCTGGTCTTAAAGCTTTTTTGCTTTTTTTGAGCTCCTGTAGTTTTTAAATATGCTTTCTGTTTCCAGTCTGGTTTGATTAACATCTCAAACTTCTTTAAAAAAAGAGTTTTTACAGAATAAAATCAATTTGTATTATCCCAAATGGAAGCATCCTATATTTATAATAATTTATTAAAAGCACTTTAATTAAGAATCTGTTAGAATACTTAGACTTTATAGGAAGACATCTAGGAGAAGTTATATTTTATCAATTTATTTAACTTCATTAAAAAGAAAAATTAAACTTTGGCTAGTATTAAGATCAACAGTAACATAAAACTTTAATATGTATTTTGATGCTCAGATGTTATTGTAGCCTGAACCTGACCATGCATTCTTTGATTTGTAATTTGTTTCTACCTCAATCTTTGTTCCATAGGTCAAAATAGAAACGTTTTGCAAGAACTATAAAACAGCAGCTACAAATCTGTTGTTAAATTCATAATAATCTGAAACATACGGATAGATCCCCTTAAGTACTGGAGTTCCACAATTCAAGGCAAAAAAGTGAGGATGGATATTTGGAGGCTTATTGCCGAGTTCATCACTTTTCGGAGACTAGACAGGTCTAGTCCAAAATCCAAACATGTCCATTTATCTCACAATAGAATTTTATTGCAGATACCAAACTGTGTTATGTGTTATAAATGTTGTCTTGCAGGATAGTCACCAACTTATATTTTTAATATTAGTTTTCACATTTCTGTTTATTTCCTTTCTTGGTGTGTAATTGTTTAGCAAATTGCTTCAATGATATGTAAGGCTTGAAGGTAGTTATTCCTACCTAGTACTATTTTGAGATTTTAGGAGGCTCAACAAATAAGACCTCTTTCTCCACCCTTAGTTAAAAATTTTGAGAGACGGGAGGGGAGATGGGGGAAGAGAGAGAGTGAGAGAGAGGCAGCAAAGCTAGGTGGATGGAGTTTAAATCTGCGACGGATGAAAGCCGAGAATCAGGTAAGGCTATGTATGGCAACAATGGACTTCCCATCCTCTGAACACCCGAACTGAACCTGCCCATCTAGGATAGGCTGCTGCACCGATGGCCAAAGCCTGTCCTTTCACCACTTCGGACACTAGGAGTACAGCTGACCGCGAGCTCCCCACTGGCTCCATGCAGAGAAGCAGAAGAGTGTCCAGCCCCTTCCCCCAAGCCCACCGCTCTGTCGGCAAAAATCTTTCAATAATGTCCCAATCTCTTAGGATAAATTGCTTCTGTATCCTCACATGGCTTCAGTGCGAGATCCAGCTCAACTGAACTTTGTGTTCTGGCTCATTTTCATGGTCCATTGTGTATGCTGTTCTCTCCTGGACCACACTCTTCTCTGACATCAGATTACAGCCAAAGTGTCACCTCCTTGCAGAGATACTCCAAGGTTTCTATAAAATGGGAACTCGCCCATCACGATGACTTCACATTTGATTACAGACACTTGCTTCATGCCTGAGCTCTGTTTCAGAGCGTGTTTCCTAACACCAGGGACTGTTTCTGTCTTGCCCACCAGCATACTCCTAGTGCTTCATTTGCACACGAGAGACCATCGGTAAATGGGTATTTAAATATACGAATGAACAAGCAACTGAGCGCATGCGTTGGTGGGTACAAGAGGGTGAAGCCAACGGTAAGACAGAGGCATTAAGTTGTTTCTCAGAAATGTGGATGCAGTCATGTTGATCTATTGATTTTAGTCTCCCTGGGACTCACTGCATACATTTCCAGGGTGCCAGGTCGATGGTGTGAACGTCCAGTCTGTGGCCTTAAACGATGACGGGGCAGCCGCTCACCGTGGGTAGAACCCAAGGCCTTATCCTTATCAGCACAGTAGGTAAGGAGACCAGTATGAACATACAGATGTACATTTTTTTAAGCTTTATTGAGGTTACATAATTGACATTTTCAGCTGTACGTTTTTAACCAGTGCAATTTATGTACAATTTGGTGAGCTGAAGTATGCAGAAAATCATTACCATGTGAGGGGTTAATAAGTAATTTTCGACGATCACTGTTGCTAGAGCAGATTGCCCGCTTTTAATAAACTGCAAAGGAAGGTTCAAGAATCCTTGATATTACCCCAACTATTTTAGTAAGTTAATGTTTTTTCTTCTCTACTCCCTGGCGCCTGCCAGGAGCAGGAGGAAAAAAATCTGGATTACTTGGCATTTATTGGGTAAACAGCATTTCATTTTTACACAAACGTTGACATTAATTAAGTCTTCTAACATCTGGGATGTAGGTAAGTGTTCTGCTAATTTTGCGGAGAAGGAAATGAAATCCCAGTGGCCTGGCAGAGTGCCAAGGTGCAAGTCGGCGTCAGGACTGGGCCCTGCTACTCGGGAATTGTCGGCTGTGAATCTTCTGTTCAACTAAACGAAACTCATGAGAGAAAAGCATGTTGGGGGTATATTCCTGTTTTTGTGTTTCCTGTCAAACCTGGAAGGCCCGATAATCTCATGAGAATTTCTGTTTCCAATCTCAGTTTTATAAGTAAGTGAACCACAGTAAGCATGAAACAGGAATCTCCAATGTCATACATTCATGTGAATCGGAATTTTGAAAAATATTTTTACTTTCCACTCGTTTTTTCTCTATGTCATATTATTTTATTTTATTTTTGTTCCTTAAAAGTGTATTTCAACCCATGAAACCCAACCCTTTAAAGAAAATCATTGTGATTATAAAATGAAGGCTATCCAAATAAATGTCACACCTTTTTTTTTTATTTCTAAAGCCATTTTGTAGTATGTGCTATTTTGGTCATATGGCACAAATCAAAAATATTTTTTAAAAAAACTACTTATCCATCTTGGAAAGAAAACTTCCATCATAATTGCTTAAAAATGTATAGTGTAAGACCTAAATAAGTCAACTCAAATGTAAAATAGATCCACCCACCCCCTTTTGTTCCCATAGTTCTTCTGATTTATTCAAGTTCATTGGGGACAGAGGGAAATTGCCAAGGACAGTAATGGTGGGGACTGAGGCAGCCTAGACTCTGGTGCACTGCCACATGGGCTCCAATTGTATGTCTGTTGCCAACGTGCTAAGTGACACTGGGGGAATCTTTTCCCTCTTCGTGTTTCAATGTCCTCACCTGTAAAATGGGTATGCTAAGAGTACCCACCTCATGGGTTATTGTGAGGATTCAATGCATTAGCCCATGTAAGGCATTTAAAAAATCATTTACACTTAATAAAGGTAATGCATTTAGAAAGACGTCTGGCACACAGCTACACCATATAAGTATTGGTTATTAATAGTGTTTGGGATGTAATTGCTATATCTTGTACTTCTAAAATTAGTCCTAGATAAATGCTCTCCATGCTGTAGAACACATTAAGGGCTGAAGAGGAAAAGAAATATTGTTAGAGCAGGAGGGAGAGATGCAGCTTGGCAGAAGGCCAGGTTTCCATTCGTAGCTTATTTCTGTAACATTTCCATAAACTTCCCTTGAGTACAATGAGAAACTGTGTAAAGTGATACTCCTGGCTTTGAATGAACCCACAGCACAAGGGAATTCACACAGTAAAATTGAAGAAGCTGGCTAAGAATGTACAGCTACTTTTCCCTCACAAGAATGAATACAGGAAAATGTGGACATATCATTTTTAGCATATTTTAAAATTGCTCTCAGACAGTAGCCAATTTTGATAAGCATTTGGTAGGGGAATGGCAAGCATGGCTTTACATTGTGTTGGGTTTCACAAAAGCCTGATACTTGGGAACAAGCAGCCTTTATTCTGTCACTTCGAAGACGAAGATAGCTGTTGAAAGGTGCGCCTTGATAAATAAGAACACGTTTGTAGGGTGCATGCTTTAAAACTACAGCTAGATGCCCCAAGGCAGAATTTAAGGAAGAGGAAGCATAATTTTTAAATTTAGTAATCATCTATAGGCTTAATAGTTAAAAATACAGTTCCAAATTTGGGGTTGCTATTTAATTTTAGATAGCATTTGAAAGAAGTGTACTGAAAAAAATCGGAAATCTGAGCGTATTCAATGTGCTTGTATATGTTACAAGTGTAGAGAATCATGTAAAAATACACTGAAAAAATTCTATAGTATATACGTAAAAGTATAGCATTGTACCACTTTAGAGAAAATCTAAACTTGGAGATATCATTCTGTTTTTAATCTCAGGGACAGATAAGCTAGTGTCTCCTTGAGTTTTTACATTCCCCCATAAGAGCTGTGAAAAACACTGATTTTAGTGAGCTAGAACACAGAGTGTTTGTTGTAAAAAAAAAAAAAAAAAAGGCAGAATTCATCAAACTAAGATGAAATTGGCCTTTGTGACACAGGGCTCTATCTTGATTAGCTGGGTGATTTTGCAGCACCACCAAAACCCTGGAAATAAAGGTGCTGTACTCAGCATTCATTTCAGGATTGTAAAATTTCCAACAAAGTTGTCTCCAGGCATGGACATTCAGATGATGAATTAGAAATATATCGAATCATTCCATGCTATCTTCTCTGGGGTTTTGCTTGACAAACGTCACCTTCCAAATGGAAGACCCTTCTTGTGAAACTTCTGGTAAGTGGATCTGTGCTTTCAAAGAGCAGTTCGGGAAATACAATAATTTTTTTCTAATATGCCAATAGAAAAAAAAATCCTGTAACAATGGTATGCAATTTTTAGAAAGCAAACACGATTTCAGTGATTTAAGCACCATGCAAATTTTAGTCAGTTTGCAACTGAAGTTGAATAAATGCAATTGTATATGCAGGAAAAACATAAATCTTACCTCTTCATGTGGTCCAAGAGAAGAAGGCTTTCCTGGCTGCCCTTTGTTAATAGTCAGATAATGATTCTATGCAGCCTGAAAATAGAACTCCTTTCAGACTTGCCCACTCATGTAGTCAAGCCTTCTTTCCAGTAATTACATTAAATTAGCTAAATATCCAGAGAAAATCCAAACTTTCACTGGAAAACCTGACCCAGTTTAGAGTTTGTTCTCTTATCAACGCTCAATTGAAACTGGGTCTCTTTGGAGCTATCTTCCCTTAAGTTCACGTAGCAGGTTAGGTGGCCTGTGGACCAGCACTGATAATGTCACCTCTTAAAAGCATGGGATCCTGGGCCACCACCTGATTTTCTGAATCAGAATCTGTTCTCACAAGATCCCCAAGGAAGTCTGAGAAGAGCTACTCTAAGTAACTAGCGCCCAGACAGTGGCCAGTTCGTAACAGGGGCTCCCTAAAGGTGCTGATCAGTTGGCTACATGAATAAACAATTTCACAGGAAACTGGCCATTAAGAGAGCTTGAGGCAAAAAAAAAAAAAAGAAAAAAATAACAGTAACTTACTTCCATGAAAAATTCTAATCAGTGCGTAAAATTTGGTATTTTAGCCTGAGGCAATCTAAGGAAGTTCAATGTCAATAATTTCCAAGGACAGTATTTAAAGCAATCTCATGCTGAATGAAGCAGGAGTTCTTTCATACCATGTGAGATGGAAAATCATCGTTTTCTAGTGACTGGGAGGAGAGAAAGAACGAAGGATCCCTGGATGGGCTTTCAGAGACACCTTTAAGTGGAACTTTCACCTTTACAGTTAGATGACTGACACCCTGCCACATTTTTAGCATGCTTTTTTCTGCCAGGGGTGGTAATAAATTCTGACCACAGATAATTTAATCACGATCAGTGCAGTAAATGAAGATGAACATATGGTGTTTGCCTGTAATTTGAAAATGACCTTCCCAGACCTCCTTCAGTAGCGCAAAGACTCGGAGCAGCTCTTTCCATGGGGAGAACCCGTCTACCCCAGGCAGGTCTCCTCCTCCAGCCACTCTCTTATGATACATAACCGAACTCGGGGTGCGGTCTGGCTGTGGACCAGCACAGAGCCAGCTGGCCATCGGGGGTTGAAGCCAGGGCCCAGGCCTCTTAGGTGTAGGACCCCAAGGAGCTTTGCCCTCTGGCTGTTGTGTGGGCCCAAAGAGGATTAACTCTCCAGTGGCAGAGACCAGTGTGTAAACAAAGGATGTGACCCAGTACACACACCTTAACACTCTGTTGTGAGCACCTTTATCCTTTAAGGTTGGTCTGTGTCTGAAGACAGTAGAGTTGATTCCGGCAGTGAAAAGTTGGAAAACGGACCTCGGTTCTTATCTTCTCTGGAGAAAGAATTCAGCAAAGAGAACAAGATTGTGAAAAAGATGAAAGTATTTACTAGAAGCAAAGTATGTGTGGAAGAGCACACGGGCAGACTCGTAGCGACTTACATGCCATAAGGGCAGCTTAGGCTGCTTATATGGGGGCAGTTTTCTGGGCTGTCTCTGGCCAGTCGTCTCCATATTTGGTCCTGATGTGCGCGTGCATCTCTCAGCCAAGGTGGATTCCAGCTGGCGTCTTCTCCCTCCTTTCATCCTTCCCCTAGACTGAGGGGCTTCTCTGCACATGTGTCAGGAGGGAAATCCACAAGAATGCACCCAGTCAGCTCGCAGTGGTCCTGCTGGTACCCCATCTCGAAGCAGCCCCAGGAGACCAGTTGCTGCTGCTCAGCCTGGGGCCTGTCTCTCTCCTACCTCAGGGTTAGTCAGAGGATCTCAAGGAGAAATCACAAACTCACCAAGCTGTGTGTGGCACACAGCCTGATAAAATGCTTGTTGTTAAGAATATTGCTTGATTCTGTGACAACTAAGATAAAGGCTGCTTCTGCATGGTGAAAGCTTTTCCATAATTTTTCTTTATCATACTAATCTTATTTAACCTTATACTAATTGCCTTGTTTAAAAATATAGGCGGTGGTGAGAATCAGATCAAATAAGGATGTTACTGTGCTATGTCTTTTCTGAAACTGGTTAGCCAAGACCCATTCATATATTTACAGAGAAAAAAGTAAACATTCCTCTGTTTGATATTAAATAAAATAAAACCAAACCAAACACACATATAACAGAGCCCAGATACCCTCCATGTGTAGCTGCGAAGTAAAATGAAGTATTCAACTTTGAATTTGATTTCCCCAAATCAGGAGCTTGGGAATAGCCTCTCCTTAATCAGAGTCCAAGTGCAGCCTGGTCTCACATGCTGTATCTGGTGCACAATGATGCCCCCCGTCGCCCCCCTGGCCAGGCCCCCAGCCCCACCACCAAGCTCCCAGAAGGGCCATCAGCGTTCCCATCAGGTGCATCGTGGGCCATACCTCTGCTCAGCTCTGCTCAGGCTTCATTGCAGTTAAAGCTCACAAATCTCCATTTTTATAGAAACAGAAACTAGGATTAGTGAAGAAGGTAACGTGTGCAAAGCTCAGGGCTGCCAAGAGGTAGAGCTGGGACGTCACACCCTCTTCTCGTTACACCTTCCCCAGCGCCTCCACAGGACGAGACCAAAGGCACCTCTGCTCCAGATGCGAGGTGATCTCAAGTTCATTGTGCCCATTCTTGCAATGGTGGGAAAACAAGATGCTGCTGGGTGAACGTTGCACTCCGTCCAGAGCCAACTCCGTTGATTATAGAAGAGAATCGTCAATATCATTCGTCCACATAGCACATGTTGGGAGCTTGCTGTCCTCCAGGCCTGGGCTCCATACATAAAAAGTTACAAGGACTCAAGTAGCCCCTGACCTTCTGTCAAATGGGGAAATCCACAGGTTAACTGATGTGGTAAGAAATAGTGTGATTTTAAAATACAAAGCACTGGGTTATAAAAACACACAGGAAGACCTGACTGACTATGCTTGGGTCACCCTGGAATATTTTCTGGGGAAAGTCAAGTTCGAATTGTGTCTTGAAGGATGAAGAGGAATTTCCAGAGCAGGTACATGAAGAGGACAGGCTGAGAGAGTGGCAAGCACCGGATGTGAAGGTCTAAAAAATAAATAAATAAAAAATTATTTTCCATGAAAACTGAGAATCTGAATTGGATATGCTGTAGCGGTAAACTGCAACCAAATTTTGAAGACTTACTACCAAAAAACCCTTAAAATAGTTTAGACACGGTATATAATAAAGTGTTATTAAAATTAAAAAATAAATAAACAGATGGTGAATTGGGGGAGTTATAAATAGCTTAATCCCGGAAGGCTGGAGCTTCATTCCAGCCTCACAGATCCTTCGTTGATAATCTAGCTGAGTCATTTAGCTCTGTATGATTTGGAAAGAAGAAAGGGTACGTTTTGATTTGGGGGTGGTCCTGGTTGGAGAAGAAGGACCTGGGAGTTCCTGAAAGGAGATGGGTTACTGGGAAGAAACTCTTGGCTTGTTCTGCAAATTACTCTTAGTGTTGGTCCGAGCCGGAGCCGATTCCTGAATTGCAACAAGATTAATCTGATCTTGTCGATCTTCTCTTTTTGTTATCCACTTAGGAGTTCCCCTGTTGGTGTCAGTTTCAGAATTCAGCTTCACACCTGTTTCAGTCAATGGCCTCTAAGGAGGAAGGGGTAGAATTTAGGGGATCTGAGACGGGGGATCTTGTTCAATTCATGTCTCCCACATGAATTCATAAATACTCAGTTTATGTAAAAGTGATTAATTATTAAACACCAATATCTGTAGGATGCTGGCAGTATCCCGGCTAAGCCGTCAACTACACCATTGCATTTGGTTCCATCAGTAACCCCATTCCAGAGGTATTAGGTTTATCTCCCATTTTCTAGGAAAGGGACCTGCAGAGAGGTTAAGAAACACGCCCAGATCATGCAGTTTGTCAGGAGCAGAGCTGAGATTTGAGCTCGAGCCTGATGGAGTGTCCAGAGCAGGTAACTTTTGCTGTCCTCCGTGGAGATGACTCTCCCACTCTCTCCAATTACCCGGCAGCCTGGTAACATTTATTCAACACAATTAAATAAACAGCAAACGTCTCTGTTACTGATGACACTTGTTTTACATAGTCATCTCTTTCACAGAGTTTTGCCCACATCACTTGGTTGAGCTAAATAGAATTCAAATATATTCAAAGGAACATTGGCTACAGTGGACGATTTATGACTTTGCCCAGGTTTCTTAGTTTACAAACTGGAGGCGGCCCTGGACTCACTCAGAAACCCTTTCAATGTTTGAAAAGACGTATATATAAAATGCCATTACTTTTATCCCTTTAAGTTGTCTAATCACAAGTGAAAATAACCAGGGTGAGCTTTGATAGAACAGCCCATTTCAGGCCTAGGATAAGACATTTTGGAGTATAAAATTAACCCTGTGGACGCTTAGCGTTCCCAAAGTCTCTTGGGCATTTGCTGGCTGAAACTGTAGAATAATAGTGCCAGGTTCTTAAATTTCCATCACTAGGTTTCTGGAAACTAATTTGGATAAAGTAAGAACATTTTCATGTGTTTTCCCAGCCGGTGAAAGTCGGATGTTAGCTACTTAAATGACTTTCACATTTATATTTGTTTTAAAAGTTATTTTCCATTTAAATATTTTTCTTATATATCTCCTGATATTTTCCCACATTTTCCCACAGTTATTTGATCAAAATGTGGCTGAATTTATGATGAAAAATATTTCAAAGCAGAAGGTACAAACATTGGATCAGAGTTTTCAGATTTTTGTTTTTCACTGACCTAGGCTGTTTGATTAAAAAAAAAAAAAATCTATGACAGTAGTATAAAAGAAAAAATGCCATGTAAGCCTGAACTTTATGAATACCTATGGAAATTTTTCAGAAAAGGCAACTTTCTCCTTTAACTGCAAGAACATAGCTCCTAGATTATATGGAATTTAAGGATCAGCTTGCCTGAAAGACTTGAAGAAAAATTTCCAGTCTCTTGCATTGCAGGGCCACTTGAATTGTAGGGAGCTGGTATCATTTGCAAAACAGCCTCAGAATGTTCTGGCCTGAAAGGAAACTAGCCTTTCAGGACAGCTTGTGTGATATATTTCAACATTAAAACCAAACATTTTCTGTTTATGTGGACTAAAAAAAAATGTCCATTTAAAAATTAAAATTCAGGTTTTATCTTGCCACAAGCTCTAAGACCACGGTCTGGGAGAGTAACTCAATTTTCTCCACTTACTCTGGTTTGTACATAATTTTCAGTTATCTGAACTGATGGTTATTTAGCCCTGAGAAGACAGCCCCATTATTATAGAGATGTATCTTGGATGTTTATTTATCTTTAAATTCACCCTGCACTTTAATTGGATTCTTTTTTGGAAACCTGCTTTAAATATCACCAGCATCAAAATATCTTGTCAGAGGGTGAACACTGCTTTTGTAACAAGAGGATCAGTGGATTTGATTCCTAATTGTGCTTCCTTACAGAAAGATGTTGGCATACTTTAATGCGTGGAAGGTACTTAATGTCTGTTTTGATGGGCGGAATAGAACCCTTTATATTCTCACAAAAGGACGTTCAACAGCTCAGTTAATCTAGGGTTTGTTCTATAGTCCTGAATCTACAAACTCTGCCAATTTTGAACATCATAGGTAAATAAAAGACTGAAGACATCCTAACTCTCAAACAGTCTGAAGCCAAGAAAAAGAACAAAGAGAAAAGGAGCCAAATGCAAACATAATTACACACCAGTGTTCTCTGTGTACACAGTTATATACCCTGGGCTCTCTGTGTACATGATGACATACCCAGTTATTCTTCATGTACAGAATGACATATCCAGTGTTCTCTGTGTACACAGTTATATACGCAGGGCTCTCTGTATTTGGGGTTTGGAAAGAAACAGCTGCACAATCCACTTGGGGAAGCTTTGCAGTTCCAAGTTCATCTTTGGCACCATTTACTATTTCTATTCTATTTCAGCCTACCATTTTCAGCTTAACTGGGAGAGAGAAGTGAGTTTCCAAACAACTTAATTTTAGGCTATATTTCTCATCTACCAATCAGGAACTGACAGCCATGACAAGCATGTCTTCACCTCTCTACATTTTTATTCATGTCCTTTAGGAATAACTCTTCCACGTTTAAAAAATCTCAGCAGCAGTGAGATACACAGCATACACACCTCTCTCTCTCCCTCTCTCTCCATTCAACCTCTAGATAATCGAGATAATAACATTTGAAATCAGAAATGGATGAAAAGAGAGCACATATTTTATACTCTGAATTTACATAAATAAAACATTTTATGCTCAACATTCATGAAGATAGATATTCAATTTACACACGTCTCTTCTTTAAGGTTCATCTTTATTACCCGCGACACTAATATCCATGAACGCTGCATTCTCTTGAGAGGTTGACTATATTAACACCATAATATTGCTAGACTCTAAACCAGGTCAAATTTAAACAGAGTCCTGGTTAAACGTGGGGTATTGACGTGTGCCAATCTTGTCTTCCTACCAAAGCGTAAATAAAATGACAGCAAAGGAATTTTTCCAAAAATCTATTCACCCATAAAGACAATGGGGAGATTTCAGCAAGCAACACCTTTACACTAATTTTGGACAGAGTTGGAGGAGAGATGCATGATTTAGCAAAGCAGTAGAAATTATACACTAATTTCTCAAACATTATAATTTGAGTCAATTTGCTCCACAGAACCTCTGAAAGCGTCATCATTTCAAGAGGCATTAGTAAGAGTTACTCCCTTTCCTCCCCCAGACTTAAAACCTCTCCCCCATAGAAACCTGGAAAACCCCACCCTGGAGAAACTGTGTCGTTAAGCAAACAAACAAATGAACTCTCAATGTAGATATCTGGGGTTCCCCTCAGGGAAAAGGCCGACGTCCTGCTGGGCTCACCTACAGTAGCTCTCATCCAACCATTTCCAGTTCCAGGCTCAGGGCTTCTGACCAGCTCTTACTGCCTCACTCTTAAATATGAAATGCCAGCCCAAAGCACCAGACATTTAAGGCAAGCCTTAAACTGGAAGGAGTAAAACCTAAACAAATTAAGAAAAAGAGGAAAGCAGCAAGGAAGGGGAGGGGGGGGAGGAAGGAAGGAAGGAAGGAGAGAGAGAATAAGGAAAAGAGAAAGAAAAGAAGAGAAATAAAGGAAGCCCTTGTGACTGGTCCAGGAGTTTGGACAGTCATGAAGCAATGACTAGAAATTGGATTAGGTATTGGGGCTCAGAAGCTGTGTCTTTCTTTCTTCCTATAATATCTAATAAAATGCTTCAAGATGTTCTAATGTTCATTGGAATTGAATTTTAGAAAGATTCATTTATAAGAGCTGTGTACATGGATCCAGGGAGACAACTTTTAGAGACTACTGTATCCTCTATATACTACTTGCACTTTCTTAAAATATTTCTAGGCCAGATTTGTATTTCAGTTCAGAGAACAGCAAATTGTTCAGGAAGTGGTTTGTTCTCAGAAGATGGGGCCCAAGCTGGTATATGCTTTTTGTTCATATTCTTTTCCCCCTAGGTTTCAATCATTATTCCTCATCTTGTAAGCTCTAGTTTTTCTTTATTTTTATTTTTTATTTATTTTATTTTTTTCTTATTTTTTATTTTTTTATTTTTTCTTAAATTAGTCTTTATACTGTTATTCAGTTACAAGATATTTTTCCTACAAAGAGTCACTGGAGCCCTGTTACTACTGCCAGACCTGTGATGCCAGCATGTGATTCTGAGGGTCTGCTGTCACTTCTGGTACCCACCTCCCTAAACCTGAATCACATCACATCCTGAGTGAGGCCAATGATGTCTGGAAAACTCAAAAAACAAAAACAAAAAAAAGAATTTTTTCATTTTTTGTATTTCCAACAAGACCCTGGGCTGATTTGTTCCTGAGTATCTATGTTTCTCTCGCCCTTTGCCTTTCCGGGCTGGAGTTGAGGGACAGTCTTTCAGGGTTCCTGACTCTCCCATGAGTTCAGTTGTTCCAAATTGACCTAAGGTGTCTTGTGCCTTAGGCTTAAATCTAGGAATCACTGTTGTTCCTACTTTCTGGTCATTATGGCTTAGACAAATGCAGCAAAATATCTTTATAAAGATGATTTATGTTTTTCAGGTTATGTTTTCCAATTACATGATATTTTGAATTCAAAATATCAATCAGTATTATCATTTGAGTTTACTGGAAATTTTGACTATATACTTTGTTCAAGTAATTATATTATTTTTATGATAATTACAACTAGAGTTTGTCTTCTTCCAAATGTATTTGAAATAAATGAAATTAAATATAAAGAAAAAATGGGACAATTAGGAACAAAAATATATTGATGCTGTTTGAAGGAAGCAGAGAGGAAACATACGACTAGATGCTCAAGATGGTCCCATTAATACAGTTCACTACTGAAGCCAGCTTTCAGTTTCCTGGCTGCTAAGTGAAAGGGAAAACATGTCATATTGGATAGATTCTACTTCCTGACAGATGAAAGCATGCACATTTGTCTGCAGAAGCAACATTTTTCCTTAACTTAAACACAAATAGAAATTTTCTGTCTAGCCTTATAGAAAGATTTTTGAGTGAGATAATAAGTGACGTTTTCCACTAAAATTTAATAAAATTTTATGAATAATCCTCTCTTCAGTAACAGTTCAAATAGTTTGCATTACCTATTTTTTCCACACTTTTATCTGGATAATAAAAATAGCTCAGAGGAATAATGTAGGGCGTGATATCTTTCATCTTGACCTACACTTTTTGATTTCCTGCTCAGGGGTCCAAATGAGGAGAATCAGAATCAAATCTGTTAAGTGATACAAATGAGATGAGCTGCCAAAGATTGGGATTTCCAACCCCTACAGTGTGGGTTCAGCTACAGTCATAGACAGTAGAGTGGAAGAGAAACTGAGGATGGGCAAAGCCGGTCCTCTCATTCACAAGTGGAAAAACTGAGGCGGGGGGAAGATGTGAACCTGGTGGTCCAGGGGGCTGGATGTGCCGCTCCAGCATCTTGACAACCTCACTCCTGTCTCACAGCAGAGGATCACGTGCTCTCCACTCTCCATCCTCACCACCAAGCCTTATCTTTCAACCCCTGAGAAGAGATGACACATCAAATTCAGGAATTGTAATGAAGCTCAATATAGTCAGTAAAATCCAAACTTTGTAATTTTTCTTGAAGTTAATGTGACATGCGTCTCTTATAATCCTCTCATATTCAAAGTTCGTGAACTTTGGGAACAGTCTCAATGTAATATCTTTTCAATAAAGCTGATTTATATAGCATAAAACTAAAGGTGATTTACTTTTACACAAGGTTGTAACACATCCCACAAATCAGAAAAAAAATGATTTATCAAACCATATGCCTAATTCAAATTTAGTGGTTATCCTCATGACACATATTAAATATTAGGGTTAGTGATATTTTCTTCCAATTAGTAAGAATCTGTTTACATCAGTATGCTGTTTCTTCTACTTCACCCAGCTTCAATTTGTCAAAGAAGTGATCTAGAAATTTCAGAATGAGGTTTGAAGGATTCCTTGCTTGTATTTTCTCCTTTTCCTTCTTCTCATCGTCACCTCCCACCCCACTCCCGTGCAAATTTCCTACAAAGCCTATTCTCTGTAGAAGCCTGTAAAAATATCTCATTACCTCGCTGCATCTATTAAACAATGGGAAATTAGCAAGCTCTGACATTGAGATTCATTCCCACTTTTTAGTGCATTCTGTCTGCTTGGAGTATAGCAATTCTTGTTGCTCACAAGAAAGCATGGGAAGGTTACTTGTTTAGTTAAAAACATGACACTGAGCAGCTGTCCCTCGAAAGCCCCCAAAATAGAGACAGCTCTGTTTGCTGATATTTCTTTCTTCTTCTCTGCCTTGCTCCTTGGCTCACCAAGGCACAGATGCAGGGGTTGGTTATTTAGGCCACTATCCAGAGGGATTATTAAAATTCTCTTGAGCAAAATTTTCCAAAAAACAAATGCATGTCATAAATGTATATTAATCTGTTCAGCTTCAGATAATGAAAACACAGAACTCTGGTAGGAATCAAGTGGCTGGTGAAGCCCAAGCCCCGCCCCCAGGAATGTAACCGAAGGCGCTGAGGTGTTGGAATGTGGCCTTGGTGCTTCAGGGGAGGTATTTTGAATGCAAAAGAACAGATCCAAATCAGGGATCTTTCAATTTGGGAATGGCAGCTAAGTTCTGGTCTCTGTGTATCCTAAAGGACAGGAGAGGACACCCTGGGTCATGCCTGAACTTTCAGACCCAGCCTTCCCTGGGACAGAATTTTTGGTAAATGCCTCAGCCGGTGGTTGCTAGTGAGGCTGTGAGGCGTAGTGTCCCTGGTCCCCGCCTTGTTTAGCGGCTTGCTGGGTCCCTGCTGACCGCCACATGCACCAGGACAGGGCTGGCCCTTGGTTCCTGAGCACAGACTTGGAGCCTATTCACTGCGTTCTCTGCCGAGGCAGCCCAGGCTCTGCCTCTGAAAGTAAAGTCAGGCTGGGTCTATGTCAATTGTTCACTTACTGATGTCCAACGTGTATGTGTTTCTGTGTTTGAAGAGGAGAGGTTTGCACTGCTCTCACGGAGATGGGGCCATTAGACGTCTCTTTTGGATTGCCGCCACATTGGAGTATCAAATCCAAAGGTGTGGTAAATAACTACCCTACCCTCAGTGCATATTAACACTCCGTTTCCAGAACTTACTTTAGGTTGTCTAGAGTGTCTGGGAAGGCAAAGGGTAGAGTGAAAAGTCTGCTGAGTGGGGAGTCCTAACAGCTGTGTTTAGACCCTACCAGCCCAGGTTGTTGGTGATCTTTAGCAACTGACTCCATCTCCAAGAGCCTATTTCTTCTTCTGCAAACAGAGAAAATAACAACCTGTCCTACAAATTTCAAAGGACTCTCCTTTCAAAGTAAATAGATAACCAGATAGAAATGAATTTGCAAATATTAAAGCTACAGGAATTTAAAGAATAGATTATATACTAAACATAGTGGAATCATCCTGAATATTTTAAAAATACAAAAAACAGAATATTTTATAGATTAAACTGATTTATAATGAGATGGATATAAATGGAAATATATTATGTTAGGTCTATGATTTAGACCGATAAGAATATTTTAAAATAGGTTTATTTTTGCTGACTTGGAGCACAAATGATGTACTTTTCAGTAAAATACTATAATTCTTATATATTTTCCACAATGTGACCACGTATAATTGCTCACAGGTCTTACAAACTCGTTTACACTGGAATTTCTGTTTTGTTACATCCTCGTTTTCACCTTTGGTTTATATACAACATCTGCATTCCATGTACCCTGGGGCAGCAGGACCACTGGCTGATAAGATAGATCAATTTGAGGCTGGATATAAATCAGACTGATCTTTACCTAGGATAACCTCTAACAGAGAAGCAACCTTTAACCTTCTGCATGATGACTAGATCCAGTTCCCTCCATTTCCCCAGAAATTAATCCAAACTGATCTGTGTGCGTTCATCTCAGTGACTTTCCACCGAGGCTGTTTCTCGGTTGCTCCTGCTGGAATGAAACCAAACCTCTTTCTTCGGGAATGTTCCATTGGTAAGGTTCAGAGAGGAGAGCTTCAGTTTGCAGACCTCACACCAAGGGATTACGCAAGTGAGACACGGGCATTCATCCCTCCCAGCCAGACATCTAAGTAGGCTGTTCGATTCTGTCACTTCGCTAAGTGTTGATTTCAGAGCCCATCTGCAAACTGAAACATGCCAAGTGTATCTTTGCTGATCCTTTCTGAGTTGCTGCTACAGCTTTTAAATATTTAGGGTCAAATGTGTTTTTTCAAGTGTAACCTGTATGACCTGTGTCACTTTGTTACTATGATCAGTAGTGGAAGTGACAGTCTTGGCGGTAAGGACAGAAGGAGAAGGAGTGGCAGCCACCAAATGCCAGACTCTGTGCCGGGAGCTAAACGTGAATTACTAATAATCTCAGCAAAGTGCCACAGATTTATTTTTACCATCCTCATCTTGTCCATGAGAAAACCATCAGCTGATTTGAGCCTGCATTTCAATCGGATCCAAATCCCAGAGTCCTTCCAACTCTTAAAACAGCTAATACAGCTCCATGATGACAAAGGAGTCATAAAAATATATCTGGCTTGCCTGGATGGAGGCAGATAATTCTAGAAGCTTGCAGAAACTAGGAAGGATTCTGCTCTCATGGGCCTCTGCATCCTTCCTTGCCCTTCTGCATGATCCGAGGCTCTTTCAGACCGTGTCTGTGTGTGGCGTTGAATAAGACATTGTTCTAGTGGCTGGTGATCTGGTTGCGTCTGACGTTCCAACCAGAACTGTTATAATGTGACTAGCAAAGAGGTGCATGATGAACGTGGCTTCCTCTTCCTGGGCGGGGGGGGAGGGGGGGAAGTCAGCAGCCCCGCCTCTGTGGGCCTTTTCTCTGGGTCGTGTGTATCTTCCCCAATGCTGTTCTGTAGCAGAAATCTACCATGCTCCACAAGTGTCCCCCATGGCGGGAGGCCCTAGGCACTGATGGATTTGAGATTAAAAAGATACTAAGGAAAAAATGGGAGGAAGACAGCTCTGCCTACAGCACTGGGACCTTTACTGCCCTTCACAACCCCAAACCTGATTTGCCTACCGGCCCACTGACTACACCTGGATGGAATGGGAAGCTGGTGTGGGTTGGTGTGTGCTTTAAGACACCCAGAGTTTCTTAGGGCTTTGTTGGATAGCTGCCACACAGCTGTAGCTCTCTGTAGGCCATGGCCAGGATATATTCAGAACAGAATGCCATGAATAAACTCCAAGTCAATTTTATTTGGGAGAGGAAGCCAGGAGAAGAAAACGGAAGCCTTCCTGAAAACAATATGTTAAAAGAGAAAAGATAATCTAGCTCTACTTACTGCATGAAGAATTGAGGACATTTTGTTTGATTCACATCCTATTTATCTTCCATTCCACTCTTTAGGAAATAACTCTGAGAATAAAAAATGTGGGAAAATCTGAATTAGCCCTCCTGAGGGAAGCTGGAGGAGAAACTTATTCAAATACCAGCATCTTTGGAGGCTTTCTCCTAGGCATGGTCTTGACGGAACATTAAAGAATGGATGGCCAACTTGAAAGTCACCTGCCAGAGGACTGGCATAGCTCCTCAGCAAGAGGTGGGACAGATCTTACACTCACAGCCTTTCTTACGTTAGTGGTAAAGGGTGAATGTGATTTTGATGATTAATGTCACTGGGAAAGTTCTATTTGAATCCTCAGTCACTGTGGGTTGTGGTGACCATAGAACTCAGGACTATAGGTTGTTGAAATTTGCTAAAAAACAAACAAAAAAACCCAATTCCTTGATTCAAAGGCAAAAGCAAAGTAATTAGATTCTTACTTAAAGGGGAGAAGACATGGTTTCCATTAGAAAAGAAGTGAATATGGAAGTAAACTTAGCTGTATTAGAAAGTGAGAAAGCAAAGCCAAAGTGAGAAAGGAGCTGGCAGTGATAAAGAATATTCTGAACTAGAACGGATGTGAACACAATTGTCAAAGGCATTATAAGGAGTAAAATTGCAAAGTCAAACCATGATAAGGAGTAAAATTGCAAAGTCAAACCATGCAGAAAATAAGTCGACAATAAAGATATCTTTATTTACAGAAACAGTAATGGGCCAGATTTGGCCCACAGGCTTGGTTTGTGCATCCTTTGAGCTATATCGTGCTATGTGGCTGTTGTTTAAATATGGTGGTTACTTCATGCACTTCTTTAGGTACTTCCTTCCCTGTAGCTTAATAACAATAATAAACATTCATTGACTTTCCGTGATCCAGAAAAGGGGTTAAGTGTTTTAGATAAACAATTTAATAGCGCTTGTAACAACCCTGTGAACTGAGAATTGTCCAAAGTAACCAACAGTGGGTGTCAAGGCGAAGATACCATTCCTCGCCCAGGTGACTCCCAAGTGTGAGGGCTTAACCACGGAACCCTCATCTCCTCTTGGGATGTGGCATTTTAATCTATCACAAATATAAAACAGAGGTAAATTTGTCTCATGGTGGGATACAGAAATTCAAGTAGATTTTTCTGAAACGGAAAGTCGGAATTTTCTTAAAAAGAAAGCCAGAAATTAAAACAAAGTGGACATGGACAAAACAAGAAAAGGCATCAAAATGGACATGCATACTAATGAAAAACTGTAAGCAACTGAAAGCTGTCATTGCTTTGATTCACTCCTCATTCGGTACTTCCACAGGAGGATGAGATAGTCCACCTACAGTTAAACAATCCAGTGAGAACTTTTACTCACATCCTATTTTGTCTGAGGGTCAGAGCTGTGTACAAGTGGCCTGAGCCCAGTTGAAAAGTCCTTGGAATCTGAATTCCTACCTGTAGGAACTTATTTCTTTTAGGGAAACATTGTCTTTTCTTTGCAGTCCTCTTTTAAATGACAATCTGTGCAACACTTTGTTTTCCTAATAGAGCCCTAGGAAAAATAAATTTAGCATTTCACTTTTTTCCCCCACTTCTTTTTCTTTCCCTCACTTTCTAAATTCCTGTGAGTGCTTCATCTTGGTTTCAGTTTTGTGTCAATTTCCAAAATCAATTTTTAACTATTTAAATCTCAAATCTCTCAAAGTGAATTATAAATGCCTAAAATAATTTTGTAATCATCACTCCAGAAGCATTTGGAAAGGCTTACAAAATGTAAATAGAAGTTCATTTGATGATGAATAGTAAAAATGATGCAATACTCATTTATGCTCAGGTATTTTTCAGTCATATCACATCATAAAAAGAAATAAATAATTAAGAAAAAATAAAATATTAAAACAATCTGACTAGAAACAGAAAGTACTTTTATTTAATGAGGACTTCCTCCCTCCCTTGTTTTTAGTAAGAAACTTAAATTGTTGGTTTAATCTTTTTCTTTAGTATCTAAATATGTTGGGTTGGGAAAAACCCAAATTTATTTTCCAAGCACCATTAATTCTTAAATGTAAACACCTGTTTTCAGGGAAAGTGGAAACATAGGATATTTAATGAGGTTGTTCTTAAGTCATCAAAGCATTGCTTGCTAGGACTATTTGATATTAAAAAAAAATCAGTATCTTTTCTTATTAGCTCTTTTTTCTTTCTCACTTTTTGCTTTTCTCAGTCTATGTAAGACTCGCCATGAGAAGGATGAATCTTAGATCTAATCTATTTTAGTGTGGTTTACACACACCAGAGACCCATCCAGGCACTTCTGTCCACACATGTATAATTTGGGTCCCTACTGCTCTTTCTAGCCTCTCACTGCCCATCTTTTGAGTTTTGTCCCCCTTTTCTTCATCTATCAGATTTTGAACACTGGGAAGATAAAATGTCAAATCAATCTTTTTACTTTTTAAAAATATTTTGGCTTAAAAATTGATAAAAGATTTAAGATATGAATTGCCAAGAGCCAAAGGACAAGTGTCATTAATTATATCCAATCAGCTCTTAATTATTTGCATCAATACCTTGCCTTCATGGATATTTGAGAGATAGTAAAAAAAGTCATTCAAGTTTTGACATTACCCTGTGAGACCAGGTATGGTTCTAAATAACATGATAAATGAGTTAAGGGAATGCCAGAGAAGGCGTAGAAAGCTAAAGTATTTGCCTCCACACTTGTTTCCTTTTGGCAAAAGCAGCCACTGATTGTTTGCTGAAGTGCATTCAATTCGCACTAGAAATAATTTTCACTTGTATTTTATACATACGTTCACCAGCAGCAGATTTGAAAATGTGCTAGCTCAAGACCAGTCTCATTACTCAGCCATAAAAAGGAACGAAATTGGGTCATTTATAGAGATGTGGATGGACCTAGAGTTTGTCATACAGAGTGAAATAAGTCAGAAAGAGAAAAACAAATATCGTTAGTTAACGCATATATGTGGAATCTAGAAAAATGGTACAGAGGAACCTATTTGCAGGGCAGGAATAGAGACGCACACATAGAGAATGGACATGTGGACACGTGGGAAAGGGGAGGGTGGGTGGGAGGAATTGGGAGATTAGGATTGACATATACACACTACCATGCATAAAATAGCTAGTAGGAACCTGTTGTACAGCACAGGGAGCTCAGCTTGGTGCTCTGTGATGACCTAGACGGGTGGGATGGGGGACGTGGGAGGGAGGTCCAAGAGGGAGGGGATATATGTATACATATAGGTGATTCACTTCGTTGTACAGCAGAAACTAACACAACATTGTAAAGCAACTATACTCCAATTAAAAAACAAAAATACACCAAAAAAAGACACCAGTCTCAAAATTTGTATAATATTTACTTAATTTAAACTCAACTCAAAATAAATTTTAAAATGTCCAGGCAAATGCAGAAGGTAGAATGCACATATATAATATTTTCCCATTTTCAGTGTTCTTTATTGGGTCATCACACCAATGCTGATTATTAATTTTATTTCTGGATGTCCCATTTTCTCAGCTGCTTTTTTTCACTTTTTCCTCCCCCATTGTCACAGGTATAAAAACATCCCAAACTCATTTCTGAACTGAGCTGCCAAAGAAAGATCTTGGAGTGGAGGCTCCCGGCCTTTCTCCCATCCCTGGATGCATCTACTTCTCACAAGGAGATGGATATCAACGTTCCGCTTCTCTGCTCTAGGTCTAATTTTTCTTTTCTGTTCAGTTATTGTTCATGGTTTTTGCAGAAAACAAACTCGCAGAAAACAAACTCACAGTAAACCTGAGGAAGGCTTATTATGAGGCTTTAATATTGATGGAGGTGGACTCAGCCACAATATACTAGACAATTAGCCTAAAAATCCTTATTTCTGAGCTTAAACGTAACTAGACTTAGTATAGTCACTTGTCTTCAGTTTGCTCTTTCCAAAGCGAAGGAGTGAAAATCATACCTTTATTAAATCTATATCCATAGATTTTCTTAGCAGTCTAATACATACCATCAAGTTTTCTTTGAATTAAAATGTCCTTCCCTAAAGAGTTTAAACATCTACAGACATTGTAAAGTTAACTTTAATCAATCACCAGTCAGAGGGGATCCTAATTTTCCTACTTTGCAAACCATGATCAGTACTATTCTACTGCAAACAAAATTAATTTTCTATTAGCTTAACCCAATTCTATTTGAAAACTTAAAGAACTAAAAACTGTTGTAGTCAGAAATTCCCTTGACTCACAAATCCACGGTGCTTTACTTACACAGGCTTCCCCTGAGGGGTGTGCAATTATGTTGGAGACATGTCTGCCTGCCATCCTAGGATTGGTGTCATGTATGACCATGTCATTTTAGGTCAGATAAACCTTACAGATGGCACCATATTTAAAGGTTTTTAAATACCATATTAGCATGACCAAAGTACTGGAAAACAGAATTCTATTGCAAAGCAATGCTGAGAATCTATAAAAATTGGATGTTTAAAAGCTACTCATCCATTTTAGATGGATAATTTTGGATTTTATTGAACTTATTTTAAATAAAAACCTAAAGATGATACTATCTCTGTGGAATTCCATCTGCTATAGCACAATCTACCTTATGGCTACCTTTACATGATGAAACATGTTTCATACAGTGGTAAACTCTATAAATTATGAAACAAAGGTACATGTGATGAGTATGCAATTATGACAAAAAACTGGACATCATACAAGAGTTAAGTAACTAACATGCGATGATTTTATAGTTCCTATATCCTAGGGGTATCTCAGAGAGCATTACTTGAAAATCTCATAGTTCAGATGGCTATCGATAAAATACAATTTGAACTATGAAAATTAGTGCCAAAATTTTGAGATTCTTTGCTGTCAGCAATTAGTTATTTAGACAACCTTTTGTACTTAGATTATGTGGACTGTAGAATTTCTAGGAATTGAAAAAGGCAATTTCATAAGTAACTTTGGAAACCAGCATAGCATATCTGGGGATAAGAATATTACATATAAACTTATATATCTAAATGAAAACATGACAGATTTTTGTGGAGTCAGTCTCACTGCTTTAATCAGATTCCAAAATGTAAACCTCTTTCAACCAAATGAAACTAAGTCACACTGGTTTTTAAATGTGTGGTTAGTCTGAAGAATTCTTTGAAAGGAGGGGTCCAAGTAATATATTCAGTATCTTTCCTTTGCCAATTCATCACTACCGAATGTCCCCTCTTGCATTGACATGGATTTCTTTATCGGCAGGTTACGTTTGCATGATTTTGGCCCATACAAAATTATCACTGTTTCCTTTAGGGAGAAAAATGAAAAGTAAAAAGATTGCTTTACTGTCTTGCTGAGACTCGTTTAATGGATATTGGTAAAATAATCACATAACTACATTACTTATAAAACCACTCATAATTTGAGGCAAGGCAACAGCTTAGTTGGCTGCCAAAGGTTAGAAACTACAAAATCCATAGAAAATGTCCTGATTTTGTTGGTGATAAATTAATAAAAATCTCCCAAACTATTAGTACGTTACTCGGTTCACTGAATACAAATCCATGATAGGGTAAAAAGTAAAATATCTCTACTGAATTCCAATTATGTCAACTAAATCAGCCTTTTCTTCTAAGTTAAAAGATTTTAATGGCTAAGACCCACCCACCACTCCTTCACATTATTCACAACGTACTCTGTGTCATATCTGGTGGTCTCTTTGTATACAAAAGTAAGTAAGACTGAGTCTTTGCTCTCAAGATGCTCTAAATCTTTGGGGATCATGGGGAGTCTTCTTTTCCAGAACAGTTACCCCTTAATAATGATAACATTTAACAGCAAGAGCAATAGAAACAGCAGCAGTAACAATAATACTTTTATTTCAGCTCAGCTTTCATTTCTCAGTTATAAAGATATTTTTGTAATGTGTGTGTGCATGTGTGTGCACACAGGCGTGTGTGTGTGTGTAATCCAAAGAACTGGACTTGAAATGTAATTCTCAAGGTCTGGAACAATACACAGCAAATTCTGGGGGATCCTGAGCCAGTTACTTGAGTTCCATGTCTCTGTTTTTTACTTAATGAGGATTTCTTTAATAATTAATTCCCAAAGGTCTTGTCCTCTAAGTCTGTTTGCCAGCAATATTCTGTTGGTGTCTTTTTTTTTTTTCTCAGTGCTTTAAGATGTTTATTTTTAAGTAGTCTGTTGATGTCTTAGGGTCAGTCTCTAACAGATCTATATTGCAAGGATTCAAAGAAAGAGAAGACCTTTGTGGACTAAGTTGGGAAACTACCCCAAGGACAGCAGATCAGTTTCAACACTTTGTTTCGGTCTAAAACAGATTGTGTTTTCTCCACACCCCCAACAGAAAATAGTATTACTTAGCAATTCTAGGCACGTCTTTCTTTCAAGAAATTCCTTGAAACTCCCAGAATAATTGTAAATGAAATTCATAAAGAGGGAAAAACACTGTTATGAGGCGGGTGTACATCAGCATGTGGGCAGGATTTAGCTGAGCCCCTTTTTCCTATTGAAGAACTGATCAGACGACTTGACAGCTGGAGTTTACATGATTGTTGTACAATAAAACAGCACTACTGCTACCTTTTGCTGTGCTCCAAATGCCAAGTGCAATTTTGAATACTTCTTCTCCTTGATAAAAATACGCTCTCTTCATAAAAAGAGAAGATAGACACATCTTAGAAATGAGTGTGCTCCTACAGAATGCAACATGCATAAAAAATTAAAGCGAAATTGAACTTGTGACATATAATTAAAAAAGAAAGGAAAAACCTATTGAAGTTTAATGGCTGGATGGTAAGAGAAGCCTTACACAACATAGTGGGCCCTATGAGGTCTGAGGTAAATGGATTGCAGGATGTATAGTTGGAGCTCAGCTGTGAACACTGTGATATTTTGAGAAAAAAGGATTGAATGCACATGGCTTTGTTGAACCTCTCTCAGAAATCCTAACAAATCTGACCATTTCAGTTGCCAAAGATGGCATTAAGAAGTGCAGAATACAAAATAGATATAATATCCAAAATATATAATATAATTAAATTACAGCCCTTGCTTAGGTGTTTATTATAGTCTCGTATGTTAAACACTTATTTTTGGGGTGAATGAAAAGAGAAACCCAAATAAATTTTCCCTTTTTGTATAGGGCTGTGACGGCCTGATTTGGAACTTTCATGAAATTGTGAGTAGATTAAATAGATACTTTTAGTTCAAAACCAACTAGAGCTTAAATTTGAGTTTGTGTTTTTCCTGGGCTCTTAACTGCTCCAACATATATTAGAACCTGTTTACAGCTAAGGCATATTGAATTCAAGAATATAGCAATAAGTAACCTAATTTTGTCAGTCCCTTTAATAACATTAGTAGTCTGAAATTCATTCGTTTATTAAATCAACATTTTTGTAGCACCTATTGTATACGAAACACTGCTTTAGGTGTTAGGGATACTGTAGTAAATAAAACATGTGAATGTCTTGATTACATTCTTTAAAGGGGATAGAAGGTTTTAAAAGGGGGATGGTAAGTAATTAATAAATAATGTTAAAGGGGAAAATAAAGCAGGGGGAGGGTATGAAATGTTAAGAGTGAGAGTTAGAATTCTGGATTTGATAGCTAGTCACTGAGAAGATAACTTTTCAGTAAAGATCTGGAGGCACTGGAGCTAGCCACATGGATATTTGTTGGTAGGGCATTCCAGGCAGTAGGACAGCATGTGCCAAGGGCCTGAGGTAGAAGTGTGCCTGGAGTTTGAAGAACAACAAGAACACCTGTGTGGTCAGGTGTGGTCAGAGTCAATCAGAGGACAATAAGGGATACTGGCAGAAACATGACATAAACCAGGCTTCAGAGGGCTAGTGGTGAATAGAAAAGTCTTTGGCTTTGACTTAGGAAGGAATGGGAAGTCTACATCATTCTTCAAGTATTGCAAACCTCTTCCGTGAAGAGCTAGATATTTAGGGGGACAGACAGTCTTTGTCACAACTCCCAACTCTGCATTTGTAATACCAAAAAACAGCCAGAGATAATATAAAAATGAACGAATATGGTTATATTACAATAAAAATTTATTTACAAAAATAAGTAGAAGATGGGATGACATCAGCAAGATGGCAGAATGTGAAGCTACAGGACCTCAATTAATGACAATATATAAGCTAGAATACCTCTGTGAGAACTCTAGAGACAAGTTGAGAAGCTATAGCACCCAGGCCATTATAAAATCAAGAGGGGATTCCAGTGAAAGGGGTAGGAAAATTTGCATCATTTGTTATATGTCTGTTCCCCTCCCCCTAGCAGCCTAATGCAGGGCAACTTAGAGGAAACCCCTTGTAGGGGGCTCCTTCCTTGGGATGGAGACAAAATAATGGACCTTGTATCCAACATTATGCTTGTCTGGGGGCTGCCTGAGGGACTGGTTTCTGTCTCACCTGACTCAGAACACTGATGGAACCAGTGCCAGAGTTTGGGAGCTGCTGAAAGCAGAGGTAAGCATGCAGCACATGAGAATTGCTGTTCCTCAAGCAGATACCGGGGGGGAGCAAGATGTGAGAAAAGGCTTGAGAGGTCCTAGAGCCTCCAGTTGGGTTGATAAGTGAAAAATTATTTTTCCCTGCACAAAGAATTTTTTTTAAATTCCCAAATCCCAACAAAAGATCACAAGGCATAGAAAGAAATAGGTTAGCCTGGCCTAATGGAAGGAACAAAATAAAACTCCAGAAACTGACTCTAAAAAATCAGATCCATGACATACCTGACAAAGAATTTAAAGTAAAGATGTTCATAAAGATGTTCAATGAGCTCAAAGAGAGCAACAGACAGACAACGAAACAAAATCAGGAAACAATGAATGAATAAAATGAGAGTATCAACAAAGAGATGGAAACTGTATAAAAGAACTAAACAGAAATTCTGTGGTAATCAGTACAATAACTGAATGAAAAACTCATTAGAGGTTCAACCACAAACTTGGTAGGAAGAAGAAAGAATCAGTGGACTTGAAGATAGGTCATTTGAAATCATCCAGAGAGAGGAGCAAAAAGAAAATAAATAAAAGTAAAAAGACCTATGAGACTTATGTGACATTATCAAGTGGGCCTAACATACATTATGAGGATTCCAGAAGAAGAGGAAGAGAAAGGGGCAAAGAGCTTATTTGAAGAAATAATGGCCCCAAACTTCCCAAATCTGGGGAATGAAATGGACATAGAGATTCAATAAGCTCAAAGAAATAGACAAGGAAAAATCCAAAGAGGATCACACTGAGACAGTATAATCAAACTGTGTAAAGTCAAAGTCAAAGAAAGAATCTTGAAAGCAGCAAGAGAAAAGTGATTCACCACATACAAGGGAGCCCCCATAAGACTATCAGTGGATTTATCAGCAGAAACCTTGCAGGCCAGAAGAGAATGGAATAATATATTCAAAGTGCTGAAAGAAAAAAAAATGCTGTCAACTAAGAAAACTGTATCTGGCAAAATTGTCCTTAAAACTAAAGGAGAAGTTAAGACTTTCCAAGATAAACAAAAGCTGAGAGAGTCCATTATCACTAGACCTGTTCTACAAGAAAAACTAAAGAGAATCCTTCAAGTTGAAATGCAGTTGTGGTAAACAGCAACGCAGAGCCGTATGGAAATGTAAGATTCTCTGGTAGAGTGTGTGTCACTTTGGACTAGCCACATTTCAATTGTTCAATAGCCACAAGTGACTAGTGACTACCATATACCATGCTGTACTGCATAACTCTAGAGGTTAGAATGTCTAATTTATTCCTTCCTTCCTTTTTCTTTTTTTCTCCCTTCCTTCTTCTCTCCCTCCTTCCTTTCTTTTCTTTCTTTCTTTCTTTTTCTTTCTCTCTCTCTCTCTCTTTCTTTCTTTCCTTATTTCTCTTTCGATTGTCTAGCATGGGTTTATGCACTTATGTTTGTAAACTACATTGTACTGACAATCATGAGAGCTCACAATAAATCCAGATTAAATCAGTGCCTCTGAGACTAGATTTTAAAAAGTAGTAGGGGAGGTTTGGCCCATGGGCAATAGTTTGCCAACACTTCTATTGGTTACATTTGTGATTTCATTTGACAGATGAAATAACTAAGTCCCAGAACAGTGAAGAAACATTCCTTAAATAACCTAACTAGTTAGAAATGCTGCTAGGACTCAAATTCGGGTCATTATGATTCCAAATTCTTTCAACTACATTATGTTTCCTTCATAAAGACCTTTTTGTTTTTGTAGACCAGTGGTTCTTAGAGTGTGGTCTGTGGAACTCTTTCAGTGGTTTCATGAGGTCAAAACTATCCTCATAATAATACAACATCTTTGTCTTTTTCACTGTGTTGACATTTGCAATGACGATGCAAAAGCAATGCAGGGGAAGGGAGTTATGACCCTGCTGGCACCGAAGCACAAATCAGGGCAGCAGCACCAAACTGTACTAGTATTCATTGCATTTCCACCAGCACATACTCACAGGGATGTAAAAAGCCATTTTCATCTAAGAATGCCCTTGATGAAGTAGTGAAAACTATACATTTTATTAAATCTCAACCTTTAAGTACATGTATTTGCAATATTCCATATGACCAAATGGAAAGTACTCATAAAGCACATATGCTGCCTAACACAGAATGACTTCTTCTTCCAGGAAAAGCACTTGAGTGATTGAGTTGGGAGCTGAACTAGCAATTTTTTTCATGAAACACCATCTTACTTGAAAGAATGACTGACAAACTATGGTTATTTTTTTTTTGAGATAGAAATTTTTTCTGCTTTATTGAAGTATAACTGACAAACAAAATTGTAAGATATTTAAAGTGTAAAATGTGATGATTTGATATATGTATGCATTGTGAAAGGTTTCCCCCATCAAGCTGATTAACACATCAATTACCTCACATTTAATTTGGATATTTGGCTGACATTTTGGGGGGGAGAAAAAAGAAGTGAGGCTGTTACTTCAAGAAAACAGCTGACAGGATTTGCGGCCAATGAAAAAAGCTTCCAAGTGAAAATTAGAATTTTGAAAAATGTGTGTCTGCCACTGTGAGCTTGACAGCTTCCCAATATTTAAAGACTATTCTGATGAGATCAGTGGCAAATTTAGCCACTGTAATTTCAAAATATTAAATAGTGAACTCTGTCAACATTTGGAAGATCTGCATAACTTAGCAATCAAATATTTTCCAAATTACCAGTGCTTGATGTTGCAAAATCATGTGTGAGTTTAAAGGTTCCTTCAAAGAGTGAGACAGAACATTGGATTTTAATGTAAGTGAGGGCAGTAGATCTGGGTTTCAGATCTACTTGGCAATTAACATTTAAGAAACTACCATTTGTCAAGTTTTAATGCAATATCTAAGAAAAATTTCCATAAAGATTTTTAGTAGGTCATTAAATGTGCCTCCTTTTTGAAATTACATATATATAGGTGAAACCGGATTTTTCATATGCTTTAAACAAAAAACATATGACAACAGATTGAATGAAGAAGTAGGTATGAAAACTATGATGTCTTCTATTAAGCCAGACATTGCAAAAATATAAAACACTGTAATTCTTCTCCCTAATTCTTTTTTGTTTTGAAAGATAATTATTTTTCATAAAAAGTATGTTCATGCATTTATCATCTTATTTTAAATGCATTAATATAATTTTTTAAATTTCTCAGATTTAATTTCTAATATTGTAAATATTGTTTGGTATAACCCTCATAAACTCAAGCTGACCATGATCCTTAAGAATCCTTAAGGGTGGTAAGGGGATCTGAGATAAAAAAGCTTGAGGATTACTATTGTAGACAGGTGTAGAGGGTATGTGTGTTGCACAGTAAACTCTCAGTTAACTAGAGGAAGGCGTGAAGATTGTCTATTAACTGGCCTGTGTTTCCTTAGATCAAATTTAAGAGGAAAATGGAAATAATAAAACAAACCAATGTTGAATGTCTTCTCATTATAAAGTCAGCATAAATTGCTATGTATATGATTATATGTGATCAACTCTGATCCAATATAGGAAAGCAAAACTTTCCTTCCTACTTACAGGGGTTGTTATAAGAATAAACGATGACATAGAAAAAATGAAATATTAGACATACAATCTTTTGTTGCACATGAAAATGCAAATTTAAGTCAATATGATATATGTTGAGACATTTCACAAATGTTGATCATCAGAAAAATTTCATTACGTAACTGATAAGCTCCTATTATTTGCCAGTACTGTATTAAACTCCACATATACACAGATGATGAAGACATATATTCATTATATTGTTCTTATTTATGAAAGATTTTCAACGATGGTTTAAGCAAAATAAAGGTCTATATTCAGCCCTTAGTTACTTAGGCAATTTTATTTCTAAGTGTTTGGGTAAACACTTTCCTGCATCATAAATTGATGAGTCCTCAGAGTCTCATTGAACATCTTTACATTCCTAACCATCTGAAATTGTATATTTTGTGTCATAAAACAAATTATATCCACTCTGAAATCCCGGATTCTTTTGACATATTTCTTGGAGAGAAATAAATAGCTCCTACACAGGAAACTAACCAATGAAATAAACAGTACTAAGTGACCAACAACAGTAAAGCTATAAAACTTCTTTGTTTGCCCCTAGTCAATTTTGGCCCTGGACAGAGGGGTGCCTTTTGCTGTAGATTCATTCACAATGGTTCCGTGGCCCTAAAACACAGGGCCACGCTCTCATTCTACCTCTGTTCTGCCAGGAAAGATTTTGCTTTGAATTGTGGAACTGAAATCTCATATTTAGCCCAAAGGAGAAGATATTCTTTGGCAGACTCTTGTTCTGTCTTTCCCCCTTTAGAGCTTAAAAGTCAGGTTTGGGGTGACTTTGCTTTATTTTGTTTTTAGAAGGACACAAGGTAGCATTTTTTTTTTTCTTTTCATTTTTTAACATACACAAAGCAGAGGTCTGGCAAATGCAAACGTGAGAAAGTGGAACTCCTGGGAGTGATAGGAGAGTTATAAAAGAGCTCTAATTGTGGAAATATAGTTTTAACATCTTAAGTTTCAGGGGGTTTCAGAACATTCAGAGAATTGTTTGAATATTTGGACGATTGTCTATCAGTTCAACCCATGGCCCCCAAAGCAATAAAATGAGTCTGAAAATTGCAACTTCATTCACTGTAAGAAATCTGTGTCAGAAAGTATCAGAGTATAACTCTTACTAGCTGTCTTTACTTTTATGAACACCTTCCAAAGAATTGAAACCTAATCTGCATTTATTAATTTATTTTAATTATGGGGCTTGATTGCAAATAAATACTTTGCAGACAGGAGAGAACTCTTACTAAGGACCTACAAAGAATCAATAGAGAAATGCTTATTACAGCCTGGAAAACAAAAGCCATAGGGTTCCTGATGAGTGTGTGAGTCTTGAACAGTTTATTTTCTTTTTTTTTTTTGATTATTATTTATTTTTTATATACAGCAGAGTTTATTTTCTTTCTGTGCCGATAGCTCATTAGACAGATGAATTTTTCCCGTGATTACAACACCCACCAAAGGGCCAAAGCAGAGAGAAAATCCACCTTTGGTTGCTTTCAAATTAATCTGCAACACTTTGGGCCTCAGTAGGTGCCCAAGGCACAGTCTCACCCATGTTATTTTTAGTTGAAGGCTATTCTTCTGTCACAGGCAGCAAGATTGAAAACTGTCATGACTCTGAGCAAACCTGGTTATTTCAGAATACAGGCTCTCACAGCATTTCCCTCTAATGGCCCAGATTAGAAAAGAAAGGTTGTTTATACGTTTAAAAGGCCAAGGTCTCCTGAACCATCAAAGCAGTGGCTTGTGGTTTTAGAGCAACACAACTTCCTGCTGAGTGTAATGGGTGAGCATCTCCAGGCTGTGCTGGAGCTGGGCTGCCACTGGGCACTGATGCTAATTGGCCGTCTGCGAGGGCCACTCAAGCAGTGCATGGGCCTGAGCACTTTGTTTCGTTTGGAGTGAAACATACCCTAAGTAACAAAGGACCCGTACACCTTCAATGCCTCCTACCTGGACATTTTTCTTTTCAGTGGATGGACTTACAGATCAAATGCCATCTTGTCACCTCCCATTTCTGTAGTGGCAACTCTTTATAATAGTTAAGGAATAATAATAATAATAATTCTTTGTAATTTGAATTTCACTCCCTGGAAGGATTTGTAGGAGAGAGAATATGTCAAATGTGTTTTATTAATCAAATTTTTGCTTACAGAAAGAATGCACGCAGGCATGAACACCCCCTCCCTGAGCCTGGTGACCTTTCTGACATTATGGGCAACTTGGGACTCACTTATGGTAGCTCCCAACCCACTCACCCCTGTTTGTTTCTTCTACGCTTTGTGCACTAACAGGGAAGGTTACTTACCTGTGTGTTTGGTTATTGTTCCATAATGCATGCTCCATTCATTTCCTTGAAATATCACCCGTCCTTAACGAGCTCATAATTATTGGGTAAAATAAGAGTACGCTTCTCAGTGCATCTGTGTGCACAGCATCCCATGGCATCCGTGAGAGACTTTTGTCTGAAGAAAGGAGGTAAAATCACAACAAAAAAAGGCACTGTCATTGATGTGAGTCTTAATCAACTTGTAAATTTAAGGGGCTCTTTCTATATGAGGCAAGAATAGAACTGAAAAAGCTATGACTGGAAACTAAAGCTGGGCTATAAATACAACCTCATTTGTGAGATAATTAACCAATAATGAGACTGTAATATTAAAACTACTTGTAGTTGTTTACAGCACACTTAGCACTAATAACTGATTTTTTTTTCTAAGAAGTATGACTAAGTCATTTATTCTTTCTAGGCCTCCATGTCTTTGTATGGAAGGGACAGAATGGTTTCTAAAGCACCTTTCTATTAAAATTTTTGTGATGGTTCTATGATGTATGCGGGGTCCAAAATATTCCTATAATGTTGGAGTTTTATTAAAGTCAAGATTTAATCATAAATGTGGGGACAATGCAACAAAATAATGTGAGTCAGTTTCTATTCTCAAATGTTAAGATAAACCCAGGCAATTCTTTCCTTAGTACCAAATACAATTATCCTGTTTAAAAAGCTCCCTCCCTCTCATCTATGCTTCCACATGTTTCAAGAGTTGAGATGCTCAAGCTAAAATTACCTTAAATTCATGCATTTAAAAAAAAAATTTTTTTTTTGGCCACAACTTGAGGCTGGTAGGATCTTAGTTCCCCGACCAGGGATTGAACCAAGGCCCATGGCAGGGGAAGTGCCGAGTCCCACTTTAAATTCATGTATTTTTAAAATTAGTCATATAGTATGTTTTAGGAAAAGGAAGAAGTGTGTTATAAAATTTAGGAATTTTTGTTGGCGGGATTAAATCTATACTGTTCACCAAAATGTTAGCATGATTATTATAAAAGGATATAATTTTCCATCATGTTCCATCCCAGCTTTCTATTTAGGAGTTTAAAAACCTGATGCATGCAATTCCCTCCAGGTGTGAGTAAGGCTGGGGGGTCTCCAGCACTGATGGCTGCCTTTGTCCTGTAAGAGCTGCATTTTCAGCAAGCTTCCTTTCTGTCCTTTCTCTACCTTCTACCAATGAACAATCAAATTTAAAGAAATGTACATTTACTAATGGAAAAAAATGGGGGCATATGTTAATAAGCTTTACATTTTTTAATTGGATTATATAAATATAATGTGTGTGTGTTGATTGGTTGAGGCTAGGTAATAAATAAACAGAAGTAAATAGAGGTCAAGTAACTTCACTTGTGGTACATGCATACTTAGCAGTAGAGCATGGATTCAAAGTCCAGGCTGGGTATTGGCCTATAACTTATTTAAGATCCTCTTGGACCCAATTTTTATTCAGATATCAAAAGAAAAGCAAGTACTTTGTTATCATAACATATGCATTACCTTGTAGCCTCACGTGTCTGTGCACAGTGTATCTCTAGGTAAGCCCACCAAAAATTATGAGACGGGACCTTGGTGAGGGAGGCATTTGGGAACACACTTAACTCAATGGAGGTGATGTGTGTGCTTAGAAAAAAAAATGGTGGGTTGCGTACTACACATGGTCCCAAGTAGCCCCACCATCTTTAATGTTTGTGTATCATCCTCTTCAATCACTGAATGTCACGATAAAATCCCAGCTCTGTAGGATGCTTGCCCAGTAAATACGAGATGCCCTGCCACTTCCCACGTGTGCACGTTGCTCCAGTATTGGCCAACTCTCCCTGTGTAACCTTAGCTCTCTGATGCCCTGAATGTTTTTTAAATAGTTCTCTGCATCAATGTTTTCATTTCCATGCATTTGCACTGACACCAACCCCTGCTGTCTGACTTTAACCCCTACCTCCGCTGAATGTGCTCACAATAAGATCAGAAGAGCTCACATTGCCTTCTTCGGCTAGATGGCTTTCAGCCTCTTGCACTCCTGACTTCTCTCCCCAGGCTCTCTCATGCGGACTTTGGTGACACAATTCTCCTTTGTTCAGCATTTACCCTTCTGGGTCCTCCTTCTTATTCTCCTCAATGCCTTCATATCTCAGTGCCGAAGAGAACAAAGGTTGATTTCTCAGTGAGGCTGTGTAGTCGTTGTGTTGTCTCATTCTCTTCTGGTAGCTGGGCAGCTGGGCCAGCCTCTCTGAAGTGTGCAGGTCGCAGTGGCAGAGGGAAAAGTGAGCCCAGAAAAGAACAGACCAGCCACTAGAACTTCTGCCACTTCATTGCTGTCACATTTCATTGGCCAAAGTAAGTCACATGACTGAGCATGACTCCCACGGGGCCGGGAAATACAATTCTCTTCCTGAGAATGGAGGGAAAACAGATAGTGGTGATGGATCCTACCACCTCCTTGCTCTCTTTTTGTCCCCTGGCTTATTGTTGCTGTTTCCTGCTGTGGATCTCCTCATTTCTTAAGTGTAATGATCCTTATGGTAGAGTTTATCCTCAGCCAGGGATTGAAATCCTCCTGGAAGCCGATGAGTCCAAAATTTCTACCTCTAATTTTCATCTCTCTTCTGAATTTCACTTTGTCCAAGTGCACATCCATCCAAGTTTTAGCGATCCAAGATGTAACTCTTAGAGCTGCATGGAAGAGTGAGAAAGTGAGATAAGGCTGAGCTAGGGGTGGGCAGTAGTGGGGTGGGACGATTCCAAGGTCATACTGATAAAGCATTCATATGTTTGGCAGGTTTACTTCTTAACTGGAAGTTTTATGGTAATACTTTTGTTTATCTGTAAAATGGTAATGAGATAATTCCTACTTCATAGGAAGGTTCTGAGGACAGAGTTCATGTGTGGAATATGTAAAATGCTAAGTACG
This sequence comes from Balaenoptera borealis, assembly GCF_965194805.1. Lineage (NCBI taxonomy): Eukaryota > Metazoa > Chordata > Mammalia > Artiodactyla > Balaenopteridae > Balaenoptera > Balaenoptera borealis. Next base: position 175,566,368 of record NC_138866.1, read on the forward strand.
ATGGCTGGCTTATATAATTATTTTCTTACCCTGGAGTTTTAGCACTGAGAGGGAGTCTGACCCTGTAATTCCACCGATGAGAAAAACGAGGTCACGAAAAATGCAAAGATTTGCACAAAGTTGACAGCTAGCTGGTGGTTGGACCAGCTGGCACTCAGCTTTCCCAATGCTCCACTCATCTGCATTTCTGGGATACCATATTGCCATTTTTTCTATGAACTATAAAAATTCAAGGGCAGAGATGCAGACCACTGTCATCGAGTCATAGCATAGGTTTTCTTCTGATGGTACTCCAGTGGTAGAATGTGACATGTTTCATTATAAGTGCTACCCCACAGAGGAGTCATGTGTTGGAGAGTTTGCAGTCCATCGAGGGAAGCCAAGATCTTGTGGCAGGATTTGGTCTTTTGGTTTAATTTGGAAAGTTGCACAAAACTTTCTGGTCTCCCACAAATTAAAGTAGAGTTACTATAATTTAGTTCCTAAGTGTACTATGTAAAATCAAATTATATTACATTACTCTTGCTGTAGCTATCCTTAAAAACATTCTTATTTTTTTAAAACCAATGTCACTATATGGAAGAACTCAGAACTAGTCAAATGCAGCCAAAGTTTCTGTTTGTCATAAACAGAGAAGAATGTCTTGAATGTAATAAGTTGCTGGGGAAGTCTGTTTTTGTTTGCTGTGGCCAACTGTCCATTATACCCGTGTCTGTTATGGACGGCATATAATTTAAGGGCAGTGGTTTGTGAAGAATGAAGCAAATGCCAACATTGGGAGAGAAACCGAGGTATTCTGTTAACCAAATACATCTTAAAATACTTTTAATTTTTCAAGAACCTACTAATCTCTGCATACTTGGCTTTGCAAAGTTACAAAATCAAAAAACTTTATTCAACTGAAATATATACTTCATGGGGGAAAAAAGAAGACTTTTTTTCCCCATTGGAATACTTAGTTTAGGAATTCTGTGTTGAGAAGATTCCAGAGAAATGTATTGGGGTTTAAGATGGAGAATACAGATCTAATAAGTTATTTAAATGCAGACTAATTGAAACTATGAGAATGTGGAAGGAAAATATATTGAAATGGTAATATTTACTTTCTTTTCATCCCTATAGAATTAAGAATAAAAGCTCTCTGTTTTTTGTTTTTTTTTTTCCCTTGGTGGTGCCACACGGCATGTGGGATCTTAGTTCCCTGACCAGGGATCGAACCCGTCCCCCCTGCAGTGGAAGCACAGAGTCTTAACCACTGGACCGCCAGGGAAGTCCCCTTTGTTTTTCCAAATTTTGATTTTTCCATTCCAAGAAATCTTTCAAGCCCTTTTCTTTGCCTCTTGTAGAACGTAAAAAGGGATTTTTGGAGACAACCGCTCATCTTTCTGTGAAAGCATAGAAAGATGATGTAGAGTGTGTGGGCGTGGAAAAGAGGTATGGGAGGTGAAAACAGGAGCAGGAAGTGACATTTCTCAAGACAAGGATGAGGGCAGATGTCTGCAGGTCCCTACGATGTTGGAGACTGTTCCCCATGCTATTCCACATTCACATTCAGGTCCTCAGAGGGACGGCTGGGAGAAGCATCTCAGAAGGGTGAGCCCAAGGCACAAGGACTCAGCAAAAATTCCAGCAGCCATTATCACCCAGGAGCAGCAGAAGTGCTGGCCCTGCAGGCTTGGGCAAGGGACACAGTAGGTGTGATCAGTATGGCCCAGAGATCAGAGGGTCCCTTTTATATGTTTTGTGCTACTTTGCCCACCTGGATTAAAAAAAAAAAAAAGAACAACTGTGAAGGATTTTTAAAAAATTGTGAAGGTAGACAGGGAACCCCAAAATGACAGGTTGAAATTCCTGCTAATGTAAGTGGGCCTGGAATGAAATTCCCAGGGGAAAATCTGATTTAAAGAGAGATCATCTAGGGACTTCCCTGGTGGCCCAGTGGTTAAGACTCCGCACTCCCAGTGCAGGGGACCCGGGTTCGAACCCTGGTCAGGGAACTAGATCCCGCATGCACAACTAAAAGAGCCTGCATCCCACATGCCGCAACGCAACGCAGATCCTACACGCGGCAATTAAGATCCCGCGTGCTGCAACTAAGACCGAGTGCAGCCAAATACATTTTTAAAAAAAGAGATCATCTATAGAAGCAGACAGATAACTGCAAAAATGGATGACTCGAAAAATACACATACATAAAACATATGTCTTACCCAATTTAATTTATCTTCCAGTTTTGTTGAGTTTGAATAGTCACTGGTTTCCAGAAAATTAAGCAAAAAAGTATAAAGTGTGTTAAAAGTTAATTCAGAATGTTGAAAATACAAGTATGTCTAGCTTTATTTTTGTTAATTTTTTGTCATATTTATTAAAGTATAAACTGAATATCATGAAATTCACCTTTTTAAGTGTAGAGTTTAAGTTTTAATGAAGAATACAGCTACACCACCACCACAGTCAAGGTCTATAATATTGCCATCAGCCCCAGATGCCTTCCTGCCCTTTTCGTAGACAATCCCTCTGCCTAATCCTAGCCCTAGGCAACCACTGATCTGCTCCCCATTACTACGGTTTCCTCTTTTGTAAAATTTGCCGTAGACAGTCATTTATGTGGCTTCTCTTACTTAGCATAATGCTTTCGAGATTCACCTATCAGCAGGTCTATAAAGAACCGTGAAGGGTTTGAATGTCCACACTGCTTGCATGCTCACAGGTGAGACACAGTGGCATAGATTCTGACAGAAGACACTAGACACTAGGGTCATGGATGAAGGACTTCCTTGGGACACAGCAGGAAGCACAAGCTTCGTCATGCTCTCCTTTCCCTCCCAGTGCACTGAGTGTGTGTCACAGGGGACGAACCCTGAGCTTATGACTCTGCCAGTGACCCTGCTAGCAAACCTGCCTAGCTTCACCCTGGAGGAAGACATGACGCTCATCACGGTAGTCAGGAAACAGCGCTACAGTGCAGACTCTGTCCTCCATCTCTGTCTTCCCAGGCTGTCCTTCATACAGCAGCCTTTAAATGGCAGTCACAAGAAGTACAGAAACCCCATGGAGAGTTGTCTTCTAATAAGGCCATTCCTTTCATGGCTACATAGTATTCCACTGTATGGACATACCACAGTATATGTCTCATAACTTCTGGCAATGTCAGCTTCACTGAACTGTGTCTGTCTCCTCAACTCAGCAAGACATCCCAGCTCTGTTTGGGTTCTCCTCTCTGCCTGGCAGCCTGAAAGCTGCTGCAGGAAGTAAGCTTGTTCCCAGGAAAGGAAAGCTTGTTCCTTTCCTCCTGTGCTGCATGATACTTCATGTCTGACCAGAGCTTTTTCATATACAGCTGAACTTCCTTATTCACCAAGTCCCTCCTGCTAAGTCAACTACTTGTAAAACTCATCTGTAGCCACAACATCGGTATGAGCAGTGGTTTCCCATCGTTTGCAGCCACGCTTTCCCAGCTGAGGCCCAGCGAGTGGACACTCTGTCTTCTTTCAATCCTCATACCATAAACAAGTGTTCTTTCGCCAGTCTATTTAGTGTCCTGTTTTTTGCCTTTTGTGGACTTTTTTTTTGGTTGGTTGGCAGTGATTTCACTGTTTAGAATGGCTCTCAAGCACAGTGCTGAAACCTTATCCAATAGTCCTAAAAACAGGAAGGCTGTGATGTGTCTTAAGGAGAAAATATGTGTATTAGATAAGCTTCATTCAGGCATGGGTTGTACTGCTTTGGTCATGAGTTCAAGGTTAATGAATCAACAATATATGTGAAATAAAGTACCTTGAAAAAGAAAAACACATAAAACAAGGTTCCCTGTTGATGGGCTGATGAAAATGTTGTTACCAGAGTCTCTGGTTTTTTTCCTCCTTCATTATCTGACATACGACAATATTCTCCATGACCTAAAAGAATACACATAAATACATATGCGTTAGGAAAATTTATCTCTAAAGAACAAATGTGCATTTAAAATTCCTAGCCAAAAATAAAATAAAATAAAATTCCTAGCCAGGACTTCCCTGGCGGTCCAGTGGTTAGGACTCCACGCTTCCACTGCAGAGGGCATGGGCTCGATCCCTGGTCAGGGAACTAAGATCCCACATGCCACACAGCATGGCCAAAAAAAAAAAAAGAAAGAAAAGAAAAAAATTTCTAGCCAGACCTCTCCTTCCCTTCCCCCACAAAAACACTAACACTAAGTAACTTGTTTAAATACGTGCCATCTCTGCTTCTCCTTTCCAAATGTATTGCTATACTAGACACGTTGTTATATTTCTAATTTCTTGACACATCAGTAATTAGGCTCTAAGCTAGACACTTCCCATATCTGCCATCAAACGCAAAAATGGTCACAGTCTCCAGACATCCCTACACTAATGATTGTCTCTATTTAGGTCTGTCTGTGTAACTAGATGTTTATCTACTTTGTATTCTTGAAAACTGGGTCTTGTCTTTACCAAACATTAGCTTTCCCCTAACATGTAGCAACAAGTCCACTGTTCTAAGAGCGGTATCTGTATGCCACAGCTCGCTCACACACCACGCGAAGTGCCACAATCCTGGGAGGCCTGTAAGACTGGTGTGTGTGTGTGGGGGGGGGGGGTAAGTCAGGGATGACCTTATGTGTATATAACTTACAGGTACAAAAGTGACTATCTGGATCTTGGGAGAAGATTCCCTTCCAGACAGTCTGAAATCCTGCTATTAAATCGTTAATTCCTTCGAGTTAATAAGTCTGCTATTTTTACTTTATTTTTAATTTTTTTTGGCCGTGCCACGGGGCTTGTGGGATCTTAGTTTCCCAATCAGGGATCGAGCCCTGGGCCCTTGGCAGTGAAAGCCTGGAGTCCTAACCACTGGACCGCCAGGAAATTCCCAATAAGTCTGCTATTTTTAAAGACTGAGTAATTGTTTATTATGTCCAAACCTTGCAACTTAGCTGTATGTTAAAGTGCTGTGGGAATCACATATTCTGATTTTCAAGGAGAGCTCTGTGTTCAACTAGTCTGTCTTTTTCATAAACTCTCCACCAGATATTTTATTTCAGTGTTCGTTTCAGAGAATAAGGTGCCCTAAAACCCGTGCAAAGACCCCAGCGAGTTTCCACAGCCATTTGCCTCCAAGTAGAAAATGCAACTAGACAGCTGAGGAGACAGAAGTGGGAAAGTCAAGATGAGCAGCAGGGGTGGGTTGCGGTGAGGAGGAGGAGCCACATGAGGACAGATTAGAAACGAAGTGGACACGGGGCGAGGCGGGGCAGAAGGTAAACTGACAATTTTGAATGGCACGTAGAAAGTCCACGCTTACATTGCTAGAGCCCAGCCAGTAGAGAACTGTCAAAACACACCCACACATGTCTGCCTCTCACACATGTGATAATGGAAATTCATTCTACAATGCGATGCTTCTGATCAATTTCCAGGGGTTCCTGAAATCTGTTGTTACAAACTTGCTTAGCATTTTGTTGGCCTTATGCCACGTGGGGTGAAGCATATGAGCCACAGGCTTGCGTATCCTTGACCAGAAGTTTGCAGAGATGATGTGATTCCTCTGGTCCCGCCTCCTCTCCCTGTGGTACACGGATGACTGCAGAAGGCAGCCAGCGTCCTCTGTGCAGCTTTCTTCAGGCACCTGAGCACAAAAGACATGACAATAATTCAGGTACCAAAGACTACATACTATATGACGTTATATGAAGTTCTAGAAAAGGAAAACCTAAAGTGATGATAGCAGATCAGCCGTTGCTAGGGGTTCGGGGATTGGGGATGGGGATTGACTACAATGTTCTAAATCATATTTTTGGTAGCAGTTGCACTACTAAAGACATATGTCAAAATTCATCATGTGGTCTTAAAATTGGTGAATTTTACTGTAAATAAATTATACTTCTACTGGCCAAAAAAAAAAAAAAAAAAAAGACATGACCATAATTATGTGGCACCCTTTAAATATCCTGAATTTAAATGTCCTGAACAAGCATCTCTGGTTCCTGGTTGAGGGGCTTCCTGGAACCAGGCCTCTCACTCATTTGTCCTCACACTCTCTGGACCCTGAGAGCTGAGCTGCGTAACTGGGGACGGCAGTGACAGCTGCAAGAGTTAACCTGTTGGGCCTATAGGCAATATATTGGAAAGAGAATCAGATTTCTATTTAGAAAAAAATTGCATGGGGGCCCAATGTTGTGCCTGATGAAAGGCATGGAATTGGAGAAGTCCATGTCTATTCCCGACCAACGGTTAGTACCTTTCAAATGAGTCCACCTCTTCCCATTCTCACTGTTCCCACTTCCCAGCCATAGTAACCTTTCCCCCAGACTAACATGGCAGCCTCTTCATAACTTCCTGCTTCTCCAGGCAGAGGTCCGAACGGCTTCCCCAGCATTTGTTCAGGGTGGTCTCCTTCCCTCTCTGATCAAGTCCAGCCAATCATGATCTGATTCCTGCCTTATATCTAGACTCTGCCTCCTCATCATTATGCCCCAGTTAAACTGATCTTTTGGTTCCAGGTCGGAATGGTCCTGAAATCTAGGACTATATTTTAAAATACCCACTGGATATTTCCCCCTGGAATTCTCACAGGCATCTTTTTGTTGTTGTTTTAAATTGTGGTTAATATATTTAGCATGTGCTCCCCTCTCTCAAAGTCTTAAATACCTTAGGCATCTAAAATTTACATAGTCCGAAGCCGAGGTCTTTATTTTCCCACCAGAGCCGCTCTATTTCTATCTGCATTATTCATTCATGCCGCGAGTCTCTAAAGCTGGAAACTTCAAATTTAGTTTTGATAAACTCATCTTCACCCAAACAACCATCAAATTCCCTCAATTCTACCCTTAAGAGTCTTGAATCCATTTTTTCTTCACATGCTTTTAAATTTTCTTATTTTGCATGTGTCTCCCTGGTCACCTGTAAGCTCTTTGAAGGCAGGACCATCGGGCGCTCAGATCCACCCCTCACACTGGAGTAAACTCCATCAACAGTCGTTGGGAGGCTCCACACAAACATCAAGGGAGGACCTGGCAGCACTCACTCTTTCTAGGTGATTCATCAGTTACAAATTTTTCTCTTTTATGGGACATGAACCGTACAACGGGACTCCTTCTGACTCGACCTTGTTCCTACCACAAAGTAGGCAGTCTAACAGTGTTTTGTATGATAAAGGAATTTGGAATCTCCTAATCATAGATTATGAGGTTTACTCTTTATTAAAACACATAAGAATTTTTTCTTATTTATGAAACAATAAGCTCTGAGATTCCATCATCAATAAGAGCCAAAATCAAATTTTAAAACCAATACTGGGGATTTCCCTGGCAGTCCAGTGGTTAAGACTCTGCACTTCCACTGCAGGGGGCATGGGTTCGATCCCTGGTGGGGGAACTAAGATCCTGCATGTCGCACGGAATGGCCAAAAAATTAAAAAAAAAACAAACAAAACCCAATACTACCATTACTATAAAGAAACATCTATGATATTGTCAACTAAAAACCTTTACAAAATAACATCCATATTATAATCATATCTTGTAAAATTGAAGGCATATTCCTGGGTATATATAGAGAGCTATTTGGGTGACTGATCTTGAAGTATTGGCAGTGATTATCTCTTTGTTGTATAATTTTATTTTATAGCTTTTGGGAGGGGATACTTCTTTTTTAATACAGCAGGTTTTTATTAGTTATCTATTTTATACATATTAGTGTATACATGTCAATCCCAATCTCCCAATTTATCCCACCACCACCACCACGCCCGTTTTCCCCCTTTGGTGTCCATACGTTTGTTCTCTACATCTGTGTCTCTATTTCTGCCTTGCAAACCGGTTCATCTGTACGATTTTTCTAGATTCCACGTGTATGTGTTAATATACGATATTTGCTTTTCTCTTTCTGACTTACTTCACTCTGTATGACAGACTCTAGGTCCATCCACATCCCTACAAATAACCCAATTCCTTTTTATGGCTGAGTACTATTCCATAGTATATATGTACCACATCTTCTTTATCCAATCATTTGTTGATGGGCATTTAGGTTGCTTCCATGATTTGGCTATTGTAAATAGTGCTGCAGTGAACATTGGGGTGCATGTATTTTTTGGAATTATGGTTTTCTCTGGGTATATGCCCAGGGAGGGGATACATTTCTTTATTTAAAAAATTTCTTATAACAAGTACATATTGTCTTTCTGCAACCAATAATGTTTTAAAAATACATATTGTATCCCTTTAATCAGTAACGTACTTGCCAAACTCCTGAAAGATCTCTTCTTTTGCCCATTACTCTTTGTAATGTAAAAGAGGCAAAGTTGATGATGGTCCAATATTTTAAGCAGTGTCCTTTCATTAGGAGTGTGAATGGATGGTCATTTAACAGTTAGCAGAGTAAAGGATGAAGCTGGAAATTGAGTGTTCCATGTGAGGGGCAGGGAAGATAGGTGTGTCTGTGTTTGCGTTCCGGTGGGATGGGTGCATTTGTAATGCATAAAAGAGTGAGAATGAAAGAAAGTAAAAGTGTTGACAAATGTTTTTCCTTTTCTGAAATTCCAATGATACTGACACCCTTGTCTGAGCAAATAACACTTGTATTAAAAACAGAAAAGAGGGCTTCCCTGGTGGCTCAGTGCTTAAGGATCCGCCTGCCAATGCAGAGGACACAGGTTCAAGCCCTGGTCTGGGAAGATCCCACATGCCGCAGAGCAACTAAGCCTGTGCACCATAACTACTGAAGCCCGCATGTCTATAGCCTGTGCTCCACAACAAGAGAAGCCACCGCAATGAGAAGCCCGCGCACCACAACAAAGAGTAGCCCCTGCTTACCACAACTAGAGAAAGTCCGTGTGCAGCAATGAAGACTCAACGCAGCTAAAAATAAAAAATAATTAATTAATTAATTAAAAAACAAAAACAGAAAAGAGAATTGAAGAATAGACCAGATTTGTTTGGCTAAGATAAATCAGCTTATAGGATTGGGTGGAGATCTGTCAATATCATGGGGTTTCTTTTTCCTTCTCTCTCTGCACTTTTAGAAAAATTAGTTTAATGAAAAGGACATAAAATATTGCACTACAGAGCCAGGTAAATCTGAAAACACACATACACACACACACATGCACTGTTATAATGAAGATTCTTTTTTAACACAGACTACTATCTCTAGTAAGAATAAAGTTTGTGCTTTAAAAATTATGTCCTGTATATCAATATAAATATATTCAGAGCAAGTTGTAAACTGCTTTGAGTTTTCTGACAATAACAGAGGATACTGTTCACCAGAAATAATACCCATCAAGTTGATAACCAAGGGTCAACCAATTGGTTAAGAAATGGGCCCCAGCTGTGAGAGATGGTGGTCTTATAGCAGTAATACTTTATATCTTCTCCTCTTCTCTGGTTATTCCTCTCTACATACAGATTATTTAATTTCTCATGGTTATTAGACTTCATTCTTAATTGTCTTGAATGAATAGTGTGATGTAAAAAAATAATAATTTGTGCTCTTTCATGAAAAAAAATATCTTGCCTAGTTAACTTTATAACTTGTGGTACCATGGTGATTTAAAAGTGTGATGTTAAAATCCCCCTACTCATAGATTACTGTTTTTGTTGAATTTGGTGGGAGACCAGGACATTGGAGAGGATTTCCCATGACCTCATATAGTCCTTTTTTGTGTGAGAACCCCAAGCAAGAAATACTTATGCTTAGTAACAAGAATAGTTACAAATTTTGCTTACAAATTAGATAAAAATTCTCCTATTGACTTTGAACTGTGTAACAAACAGCATTCCCCTTTTCTTCGGTTCTCTCAAGCTTACAGCCAGATATTCAGCCCATTCAAGGTGCTGGTAAATGTTTCACAACTGGATTTCTGGGGAAAAGTTCTGATTTGTGGTATTTGCCAATTTTTCAGGTGTAAATTCTTCCACCAAAACTGATTTCGAGCTACCACGATATTGTCATAACAGGTGGAGCTGGGAAGGAAAGTGCACAGTTGGATTTGTATAAAGGGATATGAACCAGCTTCAGTGCATTGCTAAACCCACCCACCAGAGTGATGCCCTAATCATATGTGTTTCTTGTATTTTCCTGGCCTCACTTTTTCCACCCTTCTTTTTTTATTTGTTTGATTTTTGTTCACCATATTTTTATCATATGTTACTTTGGATAGTTTATATATGTTTAAGCCACCTGAAATTCTTTCTCAAATATAATACAATAAAACAAACACCAAAAGACATTAACTAATTAGCAGGAAGATTCAGTAATACACAACTTTTGTGATACTGGTCCAATTCTAACTTTCACTTTGGTTTCGTTAGCAATAACCACTGGAAGCAATAGCAATAACTATTAATTCCCATGAAGGATTCTCTAGTCCTTTTCTTCAGCTCTTTCTTCAAAAAAGAATATGAACCTGGTTCATAGCCTACTATGTACATTAACCTATTTCTCTTCCCACAGAAGTCCTATAAGTCAGAAAGAGAAGATATTACTGTCTTCATTTTGTGGATGAACATACTTCAAAAATCTAAAGACTTTACCTAGAATCATAGAACTTTTAAGTAGCAGATGCTTCAACCCTGCTTTTGGGTCATCAAGACCCCAAAGAACAAATCACAATTCCTAGCACTTTCTCCTGGGAGATCAGGGTGCCTAGATGCTTTTTTGGGTTGGTTATTTTTCACAGGAAGTGAAAACTTTTACTGCTGTTAAGTTTTAAGCATTGCTAGGATCATGAGTCCTGAGATAATAACGATGTTTTTCAATTACAATCTATATTGTTGCTTTTAAATGATAAAATAATCGGAGGAGAATCATAGAGCTAAGCGTCCTATTGCAGGATGATTTTTCAAGGAAATGACTGCCAACATATTTGATAACTGCCTAGTGAGAAAGTGGAGCTGATTAGTATCTTCCAAAGGGCTGATCAATTCTGCATAACTCATGTAAGCGGTGGAATCTGTAGATGAAATGAGTGAATGAGGGTAGACGAGCATTCAGATATAACATCTTGAGTTAGTCACATCTTAACAGAAACCAAATCTTAGTGTTCTCTATGGGGGGCTGCGAAGCATTATGTGCAGGTAGTGAGTGGTCTACTCACCTTTTTCCAGGCCACTACAGCTTAATGGCCCCAAAACTACTCTGACGTGGGTTGCTGAACTGCATTTTCAAGTGTGCTTACAGCTCCAGTATTGATTGCTCGATTCCATCCAACTACCCCGTGCAATAAACAGCCCTGGCACTGTTGGAAAGCAGTGATACATTATTTAACAGTAGCTAATCAATATAAAACAAGCCTCCCTTTTGTTACAGCCGCGCTATTGATAGACTGCTTCTCCGTTTTAATTTTTTATTATTTTGCATTGATTTCTGAAACTCCATTCTGTAGCTTACTTTTTTTCCATCAGGAACTGTGAGCTGAGTCCTACCTGACTAGAAATCTAACATCCTTTTTGAATCACAAATTACCCAACTTAATGAAGAAACAATTAGCTGAGAGTTTTTAAAAATCATTCAACTTTGCCCTAATCAATTTTAATGAGTGTGACACATTAAATGCAGGATTTGGGGGAGGATACATATAGAAAAATCTGAAAAGACAGATTTTTGCTGCTGTGTCTGTTCCGGGGAAAAGGGTCTCCAATTTTCCCATTTAGCCTGGGTGAACGTGTGGGAAACTCAGGCGTGGAAGTACCATTCATACCAGTGCGAATCTGACCTCTAAGTCGTGTTCTGTCAATGGAAGAATAGGGTTCTTAGGGTTTTTTCTTTTCTTTCTTACTTCATTCCTTTTTTTTTTTTTTTCTTTTTAAATCTTAGCTGAGTTGTCTAGAATAAAACATTCATGGCAGCTCCATTGGGCACTGCTGCACCTGAGCACTAGCTGTAATCAGCCAAACGTAAACTAAGATCTTACCGTCTATCTACATAAACAGAGTGAGTGAGGCGGTGAGGTGCAAGGTAGCACAGGTACATGTGGACTGGGTGAAGTGGGCTGAAAGCAAATGGAGAGATGCTGGCTGGTCCACTCACTAACTTCGGTGTTTTCAGTTATCCTTTCTAGGCTATTATAAAATAATAACAACAAAATATGACGCAAATGAACCTACCTACAAAACAGAAACAGACTCATAGATATAGAGAACAGACTTGTGGTTGCCAAGGGCTGGGGAGGGGAGGGAGAGGGATGGACTGAGAGTTTGGGGTTGGTAGATGCAAACTAGTACATTTAGAATGGGTAAACAACAAGGTCCTACTGTATAGCACAGGGAAATATATCCAATCTCTTGGGATAAACCATAATGGAAAAGAATATAAAAAAAGAATGTATATATGTATATAACTGAGTCACTTTGCTGTACACTAGAAATTAACACAACATTGTAAATCAACTCTACTTCAATAAAAAATTTTTTAATAAAATAAAAAAATAAAGTTGGGCTCCTAGACAATTCATAAAAGTTGAAGATTTATTTGCTAAAGATATTTCTTTTTGGTTAGCTATACCCATCAATAGGTATTTGTTCTTTAATACATGTTTTCTGATTACCAAAGAAATTCAAATTCTTTGCAAAAATTTTTGAAAACACATGAATAGAAAGAAAATACTAATTGCCCCTACTCCTACTTAACAGATAACGACAAAGTTGTTAAAATTTTATTATGCATAGCCTGCCATTCATTCACTCTGTCTCTTCTGTCTCCCCATATAGGATTAATCCATGTGACTTGGATTGAAAATGATGCTGAATATCGTGTCCAATCCCTACAGAATGTTGTGTAAGGTAACAGAGACCAGGTTATGAATTATTTTAGTGGTGTTTTCTTTTTGTCGCCATTTTTTTAAGAGACACTGTAGTGTGTCGTAAGACACTGATATTCAATTGTATGTTTGCTGTGTTCAATCACAGTTCATTTGCTAAGGGACTGAGTGTTGTCGATATTTATTCACCAGTATAGGGTCATGAATTCCAAGGCCAAGTTATTAAATACAAAGAATAAAAATAAGCCAGAAATGGAAGTGTGAGCTCTGGATAATTGGAAGCAGGAAGCCAGGAGATCAGAAGCAGGTGGGCTTAGGAACCAGGACAGTTGAAACTCACAAATCAAAATAAGCTATGAAAAGAGAAATCAAAGGTCCCTCAGAAAGGAAAAAGAGTCTAGGTGTAGGTTTCCAGTTGGCCCTATGTTTTCTCCATCCCAATCTTCATTCAGCAATAGTCACCACGCACTGAGCACTAACCATACGCCCAGCATCAGAATTGTCTTCTAGAAAATGAGGCCACATTTATGTGCAGCCCCTAGAAAGTACACAGTGCTTTAGGATTTGACTTTTAAATCTCACGTTGACTCAATTGTGTGCATTCACCCTTGTTTTTTTGTTGTTGTTGTTTGTTTTTGTTTCTTTTAACTTTTTATTTTATACTGGCATATAGTTGATTAACAATGTCCTATTAGTTTCAGGTGTACAGCAAAGTGATTCAGTTATACATATACATGTATCTATTCTTTCTCAAAATCTTTTCCCAATTAGGTTGTTACATAATACTGAGAAGAGTCATGGACATAAAAATAAATAAGTAAACGAATGGGACCTAATTAAACTCAAAAGCTTTTGCACAGCAAAGGAAACCATAAACAAAATGAAAAGACAACCACAGAATGGGAGAAAATATCTGCTAATGATGTGACTGACAAGGGATTAGTCTCCAAAATTTACAAACAGCTCATGCGGTTTAATATCATCAAAGCATTCACTCTTGTTTTTAATTCTTAGTTTTCTTTAAGAAATGAACAACGTCCTCTATACCTATGTTTGTGACTGTCTCAATGTAAGGTGTCTTACATTCTATCGGAATGAGGCTCAATAAAGAATACGTAAGGTAGATCTGCTCTAGAAACTGAGGAGATGCTTTCGATTCACAAAGCAATGAAAGTCTCATGGGAGAAAACCTCTAGTAAGTGCTACATGATGCCGGTGAAGTGATGGAGTTATAAACCTCACAATGTGTCCTGTGGGCCTAGCCTTGTTGGGTCACCCAAAGATGCCTAATCGTAATCATTGCCACCTAGCCATCTGTGGGCAGAATTTGGTCATTTGTTTTTCATTTATGGAAGGGGCTTTAACAAATTTACTTACTTACTTAAAGAATTTCAACAGTATTTGTAATTTTTAACTGGGAGAATTAACACAAAAATTGGAAATGTAAGCAATTAGAAAGGCAGTGCTTCTATTTAGAGAACCATCAAATTAATCATCAGGGCTTAATACCAGGTGTGAATTACCTGAGCAGAATCCTTTAACTTAAAACTTTAAAAAGAGGAAATAAATTAGTTTAGATGAACCCAAACTCTTGTAGATGAAACAATTTCTCTTAGATACAAGTGTAATTCATTATTACAAGTATGAGATAAATGTGGTTTTGGATAAATGTGGTTTTGTTTAATATCTTCTCACTAGGCAATGGGAAAACTTCTTAACTGCATGTGTCTAGAAGTAAATTTCAACACAGCTCAGTTCTCTTGTGAGTTGTCCTTTCCTTGAGATTCTTATATTTTCCTGCTGATTGGCAGCAGTAACTTCTTGATTAAAATTATTTTCCTTTTTGTTTGTTTGTTTGTTTAAATTATGTAAGGCATAACATACCTAAGGTAAAGTACACAAATTTTAAATGTACATCTCAATATATTTTTACCCCTGTGGAACACCTGTAAACACCCTTGTAATTGCCATCCAGATCAATACATAAACATCCCCAGTATCCCAGAAGCCTTCCTTTGTACTGAGTCCTAGGCCCATGAAATAGTTTTGCTTCTTGTTAAAATTTATATCAATAGACTCATAAAATAGGTACTTTTAATTTGTCTGAATTCTTTCACTCATATGATTTCTGTGAGATCCATCCTTGGGTGTAACTGTCATTCATTCTTTCTTGTTCCTGTATAGTAATTCTATACATGAATATACTGTATATTGTTCATCCATTCTGCTATAGATAAATAATTTGAGTGGTATCAAGTTTTCAGCTATTATGAATGTCTTGTCAGGTTTAATTTTGTTTTATTTTCACTCATTCTGTTGGGTGTGCAGTGTATCTCACTTTGGTATTGTATTTTAATTTTTTAATTAATTAATTAATTTTTTATCTACCTAATTAATTTTTATTGAAGTAGAGTCAATTTGCAATGTCATGTTAGCTTCAGGTGTACAGCACAGTGATTCAATTATACATATATATATTCTTTTTCAGATTCTTTTCCCTTATAGGTTATTACAAAATATTGAGTAGAGTTCCCTGTGCTATATAGTAGGTCCTTGTTGGTTATGTATTTTACATATAGTAGTGTGTATATGTTATTCCCAAACTCCTAAATTACCCCTCCCCCACCCTTCCCCTTTGGTAACCATAAGTTTGTTTTCTATGTCTGTGGGTCTATTTCTGTTTTGTAAGTAACTTCTATTTTTCTGATGACTAGTGGTGTTGAGAATCTATCCATGTGCCTGCTGGCCATTTGCATTTCCTCTTCCATGAAGTGCCTGCTTAACTCCTTTTCCCATTTTCCCACTGGGTCTTCTGTCTCAATGATTTGTATAAGCTCAGTATTCAACTGTTGCAGAGCTAGAATTTGATGTTTCATCCTACATTTTCTCTCCTCTTGGCACTGCTATTTCTGCTGCTGTTGCATTTTTTCCTCAGGTCTGTGTTCCTCTTGCTCTTTCCCATATTTCCCTCCTGCTGTGATTTGTCACTACTCTCTGGGTCATGTGACTTTTGTGGCCACTTGCCAAACTTTCCAGTCTTCCAAGGAACTCCACTACAAGACTGCAGAGCCCAGGGCTGGTGAGTCCTCTCAAGTTCCAACGGTTAGCTTCTCATCTGGGGTTCCCTTAGTAACATCAATCGTTTCCCTGCTGATCACATATTTTTTTAATTGGCTGATTGCATTGGTTACAATGGTCCCCATCACCAACTGGCTGATGGACGAACATACCCCTTAGATTTTCCCAGAATTCCGGGTCTCAATGTTCTGCGCCTCTGCCCTCTATTGACTGAGCAGTAGAATTGTGGACAGTAAGAAATAGCTTCTAGAAGAGTCCAACAGAAAGGCTAGCCACAGATAAACACATAGCTTTTTATTAACTTCTTTTTTCATCTCTCTTCCTTCAAGCCCCCTCTTTGTTATAAGTCACTCACAGGTTTTCTATGATAGATATCAGAGCTTCTTCCAATAGGAGGGATTGATGACTTTTAAACTCCTTCATATTCCCACTTTCCCTCACTCAGCAGAATTCACAAAAAATATAAAACAAATGGAAGCCATGGTTTCCAACAAGGATAAATTCTATTTGTGACGCTAAACTTAGAACAAAATGATTCCTCTTCAGCAGAGAAGGCTATAAACGCAGATAAGCAGGTAAACCAACACAAGAACGCAGGACCCACGGTGGCTTAGACATTGTGACAGGCCCCAGGAAGGACAAAAATATCCATCAAATGCCAATCCTGACAGCAAGTTGCTGATTACTTGAGCTGCCATCAGGGATTGCCTGTCAATATGCAAAGAAAAATCATTATCTTCATCAAAACATACTTGTATCGAACACTCAAAAAATAAAACCCAAACAACATACTTTTATGAATGAAGATACTGAGATCTCAGTGAGATTAAATTGCTCAAAGTCAGTTAGAAATTGGTGGGGCAGGAATTTGATGCAGGTGTGAGCATCTCCGGAAGGATGCTCTTTCTACACCTCGGGAAGCAAGCTACTCTCTACTGCTCCTTACTTTTGTTCTTACATCTCTCAGAGCATTTAAAGCACTTACTGTGATCGACTTTTCATATGTTTGTGGCCTCAGATTGTGAGCACACACCAGAGATGGGTCTTTTGGCTCCTTTTTGCAGAGACAAGATCCTTAGGAAAGTTTGTTGACTGAAAAAATGATTATGACATGTATAAACCCCGAAGGACATGCCTTGGGTTCTAATAAATTTCTGCACCCCTACAAAGGTGGAAAAGTTTCTTCTGAACAGGCAGAATCAGACAAGATAGCTAAAGAGCTTCTAGTCTTGTTCATACACTAGGCCCTCCAGTAAGGCTTATCTGCATGAAATCCTAACAAAACACTTAGGAGTAATTACTATTATTTTTCTCATTTCAAAGATGTAGATGTGAAAGAGATCCAGATATGTCTGACTCCAGAAAAAGCACCAACCCTTAACCATCATGGCTGCACTGACGAGGTTTTACGGCAAGATCTGAATTGAAATATAGTCCTAACGGGTCATGAGAGTCTGCATAAACTGAATTGGGGAAAGCGGATTCTGGTACAGCTAAAGCCAAAGTAGGAAAGCAGGTGCACCAGAAACATGGGTTTAATTCATCTTGGAAGGACAGAGGATGCCTATTGAGAGAGGCGGGAGAATGTGACTGTAACGCACATGCTCTACCGTCTGACCGCGGATTCGCCTCTCTGCTCTGCCAATTGCTGTTTAACTCTCTGCAAGTGACTTGACCTCTCTGTGTTCTGTTTGTCAACCTCATGGGTTTTTTATGCGGATTAATATGTATGTATATAGAAGGACTGTATCTGGTATATGGTTAGCACTCCTTGAGCCTGGCCATTTTATTATTATTAGCATTAGTATTACTTTAAAAATGGTACTCATTCAAATTGATAGGCTTTGATGTATTCATCAACAAACTTGTCTCATTTTTATATCTGTACTTCTTTTGCCCTGAGTTTCTACGGCTTAGTGTCAATGCATTCTAGATTTGAAAATCTCTTAAGATCATCTATTTTAAGGTTCTCCTTTCAGTACAAGAACATCAGGCAAACCGGTGAGTAACTTGGCTACAGACACATAGCCTGGGCTCAGGCTCAGTGTGAGATGATGAGAAAGAGAGAAGTAGTAAATGTACATCACACAGAGAGCAAACCAAAACTCTAGCAGTGACAGATGCTTCATTTTCTTGAAAAGATCTGATTTCAAATATCTGTTCAGTTGGAAGACTGGCTGTCATGCTCTATGTCTGAATTTCCAGGCAATTGCCAGCATCTTTAAAATTAATTTTAAAAGTTGCTAGTTTTGCCTGCCCTGCTGCCATCATTTACACCCTACAGTATAGCTGTTTTGATGAGGGTCCTTGTCGATAGCGTTCATTCGATTAAAATGACTTGACCCAGGCAATTAAGGTTTGAATAGGTTTGCGTGTAGAGCTGGGAGTTCATTTCCAGTGATGTCATTGACACAGTTTCCTTCCCTGGAAGGAAACCTTCCCAGTGTTTCTGGACTTAACCTTGTAAAGTGCCTGGTCAACAACTTTGCTTAATGAGCTATCACCTGGATTTCTGTAATGTGCCCTTCTCTCAAGTTTTCATCCTGAAAGGACATCCCTTTTTATGTATATGTATGTATATGCACATCTCTACACATATGTGTATATACATATAAATACATCCTTGTATAGTCTGTTTCCAAGGGGCTCAACTTTTCTTCTTCATGGGTCATAAAAATTAAATCATATTTATCAACAGCCATTACATTTTTTGTAGCCTCAGTGTTTTCCTCCTTTTATACATCGTAACTTAACTCATGGGATGCATGTTTGGTAACCTATTTTTTAAAATATCTGGGGTCTGTGTCATGCGTGTTGACTCTTATTTTCATGATATAGGCTGAAGAGTAATTTTGAAAAATGTCCCACCTGATTAAAATGTCCTTTGCCTAGCCTAAATATACAATCCTCCAGTAATAATAACAGAAAAGAGGAAAAGACAAATGAACTAGAAAATATGAAATCACTCTGATGAAAAATCCCCACTTAATGGAGCCTGTATTACTTTATAATTCGTGATAAGAGAGTGAACATGTGAAATAATCTTTTTGATGCTACTTTTTGATGTGATAAGAATATATTATCACACCTTTTCCTAATTTTAACAAAAGTATACTTCAGTATCTCCACTTTGTAGCCTAGGAAATGAGGAGGCTTAGAGAGATTATTCAGGTTGTAAGTTTTACTTAATATGTGAACTATGTGTCAGTTTATCAGAATTTTAATATGAACCATGAGATTATAATAGAAGTATATCAAATATTTTATAGGCCAGAAGTCAAGTATATGTTTAAGAGGGTTTCCTCCATAATCCTCCAGCCCATTTTGCATTAGTTGTCTTACTTGCCTTTGAGGTTTTGTATTGTTTCCAATTTTAATACTTTCTATTAAAATAAGATTACGCAGTTATACAGATAGGACTTTTAAAAAATTATCTCCGCCCTTGATTTCCTTTTTTCCTCCAAACTCTTCCTCTAGAAACTATAAAATATTTCTAAAAATTCATGTATTACCAATGAAAGCCATTAATCAATTACCAAACTAGTTGATTTCTTAAGCAAATTCTTAACTAATGTATTCCATTAAGAAGTCTAACCAGATTGACACAGCTAAATGTCCACTAAAATACTCAGCCAGGAAGTGAGAGGTATTAGTCAATACACATATTGTGAAAAGACAGGATTTATTGTTTAGTTCCCTCAAACTGCTTCATAGATATACGGCCCGTGAGTGTAAAAACACAAGCCAAAAACCAAAAGCAGATTGTCAAGTTTTCTTGAGCCTCTTTTGATAGCCTCCTTTCTTTGGGGACAGTATGACTAAGGCTTCAACACTGGGATGAAACCCCAGGCATCTTCTACACTGGTTGTCACCATCCTTGCTGATATGGTCAGGATGCCTTATTGCACAGGGAAGAGTGAATTTATAGAGGCCAGGGGAACAAAGATGGTTAACTCTTTCACTTTCTGTGTACATATACCTTCTCTATTTCCTGCCAAGACTAGAAAAAGGTAATTAACATCCCTTCCTTTTCTGCTAAAACTAAACTTTTAAATGAAAATATTTCTTTTCTCAAAATCATGAATCACTTTGCTGTGCACCTGAAACTATTACAACATTGTTAATTGGCTATACTCCAACATAAAATAAAAAGTTAAAAAAAAAATCATGTATTTGTTGGCTCTTCTTAGCCAGTGGAAGTCATGTATTTAGGACAGATTTAGGACATCTCTCTAGCTAAATGTTATTGGCAGGTACCATCATAATTAAGCAATTACGGAATATGGTATGAACAGAAAAAAGTTCTCCCAAAAATATAATTCCCTAGCTCTGCTTGTAATCTAAAGCATATACAATCATATTTTGGATGTGACTAGAGTTGATTGTAATGTGATTTTCTCTCTCAGAGTAATACACCCCAACAGAACCTTAGAAAAATGAAATGTCTATGCTATGGAACAAGTCACGATTTACATGCATGGCTAATTGGGTGGTAGTTATGCACAAGGACCAGAGTTAGAGACAAATCTGCTTGCACGTGCCCTTGAATTCATATTAAACTTCCTTTCGGGAGTTTGTGTATTTCACGGGCATTTTAAGTTCTCTTCCCTGATTCTTTTCTCAGAGTGTTTTTACAGAGTCAGCGGGAACACAAAGTCCCGCTGAAACACAAAGGGACAGTGAGACAAATGACTCATCCAGGGTCACCAAGTGAACTGCAGACAAAAGTGAGGGTAGAATCGGATCGCCAAGGTCAGGGCACAAGACTGTTCTGCTTTCTCTTACCCACAAAAAAAAGTGTTTCAATAGATTTAATAATAAAATTTGACCTAAAAGCAGTAGTCTAATCCTCCATAGCCAGGGAATAGAACATTTAACATAAAATTAGCTTATAACGAGTTAATTATTTCAACTCAATTTCCCTTTCTTTGCTTATATAATGGAGCAAGGGCTAATAAACAGTAAAATTACAAAAGTGGACAAGGGGAAGGAAATAAGAACTCAAGTCCGTGCAAATAACCATCTGAATAATCAGAAAGTTGGCTGTAGTTAGAAGCAAGGACAATGTAGCCTTTACCAAGCAAACATTTAAAGGAAAGACATACTAAATAAAATGTATATTCCAAAGCTATTTCCTTACTTATAGAGGCTGAATTTGAATAAATGAACCTCTTCTAACTTACATCCTTTTAAGAGCCAGTTGGCATTCCATATCTGCGAGCATCAGAGACCCCTGTGAATTTGAGCACTACGGTTCTACTGCAGGCTTTGTAGGCTGGTGGCTCCAAATAAGATTTTAGTCTTTGCCTCGCTCTGAAAACTTCCTTTTTCCACCAGAGTTACTGCGCTTGCCAAGAGTGACATAACCTTGAAATTATTTGTTACATTTTCCAATGAACAAACCCAACTTGTTAAGGAAATGGGCAGCCTATATCATTAGCAAAGAGTACAATAGTGGACTCAGAATTCAGCCTTGACTGGTGGGCCCAGAGTATTTGTTGTTTCTGGGAAATCTCTGTGATTTTAGAAACAATTCTGCATTTTAACTGTGCTGGTAGGGGTGGGCTGGCCTCTGGAGGTTGTTAGGGAAGCATGCCACCTCCTGCACCACGTGAGAGCCGAGGTTCACATGGTCCTCAATACATCCTCATCCAAGTATCATTGACTCTCATTTTAATTGCCCTTACCATCTATTAGTGGTCTTTCTTTGAACTGGGTTTGTTGGCAGTGAAATAAAATCTTGACGGCAACTGTTATTGATTTTTTCCGATTATACATTTAATACACCCCTATGGTAGACAACTTAAAAGTCCCCTCAAGAATTAAGTAGAAAACCAAATCACCATCTCACCAGCCAAAGACACAACAATGAACACACACACGCATATAATTCTCCAACTAGAAGTAATGGTCATACACTCTATGCGGTTTGATTCAGTATCACAGGAATAGTTATAAAATGACACAACCCCTATTGGCTTCACAACGTTCACAATTTAACCAGAAGAACCAATGCATTCATATTCTCTCTGTATCTATATAGGTGGAGAGTGTGATATATGACAAACAGATTCATCCAGGAAATACCATCATGGAAAGTCTTGATTTGGAGATGGACCAATGTGTGGAATTAACCTACAGAAAGTTGGTGCTTTCTGTTTTTCCTTTAAAATGTATATTCTTCCATGTCCTGGCTATCGTGAATAGAGCTGCAATGAACATTTTGGTACATGACTCTTTTTGAATTATGGTTTTCTCAGGGTATATGCCCAGTAGTGGGATTGCTGGGTCATATGGTAGTTCTATTTTTAGTTTTTTAAGGAACTTCCATACTGTTCTCCATAGTGGCTGTATCAATTTACATTCCGACCAACAGTGCAAGAGGGTTCCCTTTTCTCCACATCCTCTGCAGCATTTATTGTTTGTAGATTTTTTTTTTTAAACATCTTTATTGAAGTATAATTGTCTTACAATAGTGTGCTAGCTTCTGCTTTATAACAAAGTGAATCAGTTATACATATACAATATGTTCCCATTTCTCTTCCCTCTTGCATCTCCCTCCCTCCCACCCTCCCCATCCCACCCCTCTAGGTGGTCACAAAGCACCGAGCTGATCTCCCTGTGCTATGCGGCTGCTTCCCACTAGCTATCTATTTTACATTTGGTAGTGTATATATGTCCATGACACTCTCTTACCCTGTCACATCTCACCCCACCCCCTCCCCATATCCTCAAGTCCATTCTCTAGTAGGTCTGTGTCTTTATTCCCGTCTTGCCACTAGGTTCTTCATGGCCTTTTTTTTTTTCCTTAGATTCCGTATATATGTGTTAGCATACTGTATTTGTTTTTCTCTTTCTGACTTACTTCACTCTGTATGACAGACTCTAACTCCATCCACCTCATTACAAATACCTCCATTTCATTTCTTTTTATGGCTGAGTAATATTCCATTGTATATATGTGCCACATCTTCTTTATCCATTCATCTGTCGATGGACATTTAGGTTGCTTCCAGGTCCTGGCTATTGTAAATAGAGCTGCAATGAACATTTTGGTACATGACTCTTTTTGAATTATGGTTTTCTCAGGGTATATGCCCAGTAGTGGGATTGCTGGGTCGTATGGTAGTTCTATTTGTAGTTTTTTAAGGAACCTCCATACTGTTCTCCATAGTGGCTGTATCAATTTACATTCCCACCAACAGTGCAAGAGTGTTCCCTTTCCTCCACACCCTCTCCAGCATTTATTGTTTCTAGATTTTTTGATGATGGCCATTCTGACCGGTGTGAGATGATATCTCATTGTAGTTTTGATTTGCATTTCTCTAATGATTAATGATGTTGAGCATTCTTTCATGTGATGGACCTAGAGTCTGTCATACAGAGTGAAGTAAGTCAGAAAGAGAAAAACAAATACCATATGCTAACACATATATATGGAATCTAAAAAAAAGAAATGGTCATGAAGGACCTAGGGGCAAGATGGGAATAAAGACGCAGACCTACTAGAGAATGGACTTGAGGATACGGGGAGGGGGAAGGGTAAGCTGGGACAAAGTGAGAGAGTGGCATGGACATATATACACTACCAAACGTAAAATAGATAGCTAGTGGGAAGCAACCGCATAGCACAGGGAGATCAGCTCGGTGCTTTGTGTCCACCTAGAGGGGTGGGATAGGGAGGGTGGGAGGGAGGGAGACGCAAGAGGGAAGAGATATGGGGACATATGTATATGTATAACTGATTCACTTTGTTATAAAGCAGAAACTAACACACCATTGTAAAGCAATTATACTCCAATAAAGATGTTTAAAAAAAAAAAAAAAAAACTCTAGAAAAAGCAGACTAATCTATGTAACAGAGGCAGATGGTTGGTTTCCAGAGGGTGGAGGGGGCATCAGGAGCCTAAGGACACTCTATCCATTATCTTGAGGATGATGATGGTTTCTCAAGTGTATACATGTAGTAGAACTTATTAAAGTGTATACTTTAAGTGTAATTTATCATACGTCAATTATACCTCAATAAAGCTCCTTTTAAAAACACAAAAACAAAAACAAAAAAACAAACAAAATGTATACTCTACTGTAGCTTTTGATGTGAATTTTATTTTTGAAGAGGTCGTATTTGCATGTTCCCCATAGAGAAAACTACAGGGGAAGGTATATTTTGAAAACCTTTCCTTCCATTTTTATCTCTGCCCATCTCATTACACCTCCTGCCCTAATAAGAAATGACCTTTACTAGTTTTGCATGTACTTTTTCAGTTTGTTCTTTGTATAAATACAAATACACATGATTGTGTCTACTTATTTTCTACCTGCTTTTCATTAATAGTAGCCTACTATATTGATTTTAGACACCTTGCAGTTCCTGTAGAAATTTCCATAAAAGTATATAGAGAACTTCAGTGGAATATATGTTCAGATATTCAGAACTTCCATTCCCGTGTGTGGAAGTCCTATAGTTTAAGTGATTTCCTAAAGAAGGACAATTCTTTACAATATTTTGTGATTACAAACCATGCTGCCATGATAATCGTGTGCCAATGCCATTTCACTTTTGCAGCTATACATTTAGGATAAATTCCCTGAGTAGGATTGCTGGATCATGGAGTAAATTCTTTGGTAATTTTGAAAGATATTATCTTTCACAAGGATTTTAACATTCTGTAATACTACCGGCAATGGAAGCGTATGCTTTCCTTCAGTCATACCAACATTCTTTGCTATCAAACATTTAAGCTTGTGATTTTGATAGGTGAGAAATTATATCTCACTGTAGTTTCAGTTTGCATTAAACTTTTAAAAGAGATTGAACATCTGTTTTACATGTTCACAGATGTTGTGTTGTTTCTCTGGAAAATTATTTGTTCTGATCTCTGCCAATTTTTCTATTAGGTTCTTCCTCTTCTCAATTTTTAGAGCCCATTATTTATTAGAGAAATTAACCCTTTATAATAGGAGTTGCAAATTTTTTAATTTTCTCTTTTTATTTACTTACAGTATTTGTTTTGAAGTGTGGGTTTTTTGGTTTCTTTTGCTTTGTTTTGTGTTTTGTTGTATTTTGTCTATGCACTTGCCTTGAGTTTTTATGTGATCAAATTTATCAGTCTATTTTCCCCAGAGCTTAAATTCAATCTTAACCAAAATTCTGTCCAGTAGACTATATTAAATATTTTAATATTTTCTCTTTCATAAAGTATCCACTTAGAATAAGACACTTTTGATGAAAGATAATGTTATCTCATCCTGAAGAGAAGCATTGCAAATCTCTAATTTATTTAAAATTTAATATCATATTTCCTCTTAAATGGAAGCGTTAACGCTACAAACCCTTGGGATTTGACTATTTCAGTGTCTAATCCCACATATACAGTTCTAAGTTTTCTATGATCACGAATATTTGATGAATTTATATGTTTTTGCATTATGGAGATACAGATCTCAATATCAATTCCAAATGGTCTAAAATAGCTCCCTTGGAAGATTAATATAACTCAGAATTTCTGATATTGAATTAACTGCAGAAAACCATCTGGGGATATACATGGATAAATGTCTCATGTATTCATAGTAGAAAGGCTAAAATTATAAAAATGATACTCCTATATGCTAGTTTAACACTTGCATCACTTTATGTTCAATATACAACTGGTGATACCTTGAGTTCTGGAACATCGTGGAACCTTCCGTCTGCTCTGGGCACCTGGTACAGTTGTGTGTGCTGATGTGTGGAGGACAATCACACAGTTTGCTTATTCAGCATCAGCTGCCTTGGGTTAAAGTCTGAACACATCCTAAGCTCTGCACGTCAGGGGTGTTTAGGACAGCTCCATCATTTATTTAGCCAGTACTGATACTGCTCCCTGGCGGGTGGATTCAGAGCTAAGCTCCAAGGCTCCAGCTCTAATTGGAGAAATCTCTGATAAATTCCCACAGCATTCCATTTGGATACGTATTGCTGTTCTGCTGTGGATGATCTCTGCACCACTCCCACCCACGACAACCCCGCTGGTATAATCCTGTCCTACAAACTGCTGTGGTGGACAGTATATCTTTGGACTGACTTGATGGAGTCAGATTTTTCTTTCCTAGCCTCAGTGGAGACATTCTGCCAGTTCAGTTTCCTATTTTGCAGGAATAATGGACAAGGCAAAGTGGTGATAAATTCTGACAGTAAGCCAAGTTATATTTTCTTGTTACATGAAAAGAGAATACTCATCCTAAAAGCGTGGTTTTCGTTCTCCCTTTTAAATTACTTGAAGAAAGCGTGTTTACCCAGATGCCACCCCCTGGGTCTCCTTTGTCACCTCAAGCAGCCTTCTCATCCTTTCCCACAAAAAGCCTCTTCATTAACTCCTTGTGATGTGTGAAAGATCTCCACTAACATGAAACTGTCCTACGAATACTTTATTTCTTCACGTTGGTTAGCAAACATAACTTCAACCTTTGCTTATTCTATTTTTTTTTTTACTGCCTTTACAGATCTATTTACTCATTCATCAGTTTATTTATCAATTAAACCTTTGCTTTGTATGGGCTACAGGCATTGGCCAGGTTCTGTGACTACATGGAAAATAAAACACAGATCCCACCCGGTCAGTGGGGAAAACACCCCACAAAGAAATGTGAACACAACTACAGGGCAGTTCAGAAAGGTGGATGGTCATTCTTCAAAGTCATGTTATATTGTTGGATTGAAGTAATTTGTTCCAGAATAATTTGCTTGATTATTCTGCAATCATTGGAAACCAAGCAAAATACAGCCTCAGCCAGTGGATGGGGATCTGGTATGGATTGCAGCTCCTGGAGATGCTCCTGGGCCTTTCCTGACAGTCGCTTTGGGTGGCTGGGGGAGTGCCCCTTCCCCCTGGCCCACTGGGAGTCCTCCTAATAAGGAGACCTTTACTCACTGCAGGCATGCTTCCTAAAACATAATCATATTTTTATCTCTGCTTTTGCATACTTGACTTTCTCTTCCTGAAACACCTGGGTTGCTTGTTTTTGGTTGTATTCATTTTGTGGTTGTCTTATTTTACAGTCTCGTGTGTTGTTCTTGTCCCTTGGGGGACAGCACTTTGTGATAGAGGGACCAAGGTCTTAGGTGCTCACGAGACAGGCATCGGGTTAATCACACCCTGGTTTCAGTCCTGCTTCTGTCACTAGCCATGTGACTTTGGGTGACATAACACTAAGTAGTCCTTTCTTCCATTATATTGTTATTTATTATATTAAATATTAATAATCATAATTACAGTGTTTTTTGTTACTAAGGAGATACTCTATTCAAGGTGATGGGTGTTTTGTCTGTACTCACTCATTCTCGTGATGCCTTTTTTTTTTTTTTTTTTTGGCCATGCCAAGTGGCCTGTGGGATCCTAGTTCCCCGACCAGGGATCGAACCCAGGCCCTCGACAGGGAGAGCGTGGATTCCTAACCATTAGACTGCCAGGGAATTCCCTTGTGACACCATCTTTTGATAAAAATCACACATTAGTTTCTATCACTGAGTGTATAGTATACACTCTGCTAAACATTCCACATACCTTCTTTCATTTAAGACTCACAACAATCTTATGAGACAGACGTTCTAACTGACTTCATTGTATGGATGAAAAATTGGAAGCATAGATCATTTAACTTACTTTCCCTAAGCTGCGTATTTAGCAAGAAAGCCCAGTGAAAACCCAGGTGTATCTTATACCAGACGGAGCCCAATTTGTCACAGTAATATCCGTGTACGTAGAAATATTAGAAAAGTGTAGATGAAGACAAGATGAAAATTAAAAGCCTTCAAGCTCAGTTTCCTTCCCCGGAGGTATGCGCTGTCAGCCAGAAACGCTGTAAGCCTGGATGAGTGTCCACCCTCCCCCCACGTCCCCCGACATGGTACGTGTCACAGAGGAGCCCGAGCTTTACTAAGTATGTTCAACAACCTGCTCTTCCCCCACCTAATGTATCTCCAAGGGGTGTGTGTGTGTGTGTGTGTGTGTATACCTGCTTCGTTCTTTTTAAAACATGCATCACAGTTGTCTACTGACAGAATATTCTAGAATATACTATCAGTTATGGAAGCATTTCTCTACTTCATTTGCTTTAAGTTTTTCTGACATTTCAAACAAGCTGCACAGACCACTTGGACGCATATGTCGTTTCATACTTGTGTCTCTCCCTTCCCACTTGTACTCCTAACATCAGTTTATGTGTTACTATTTTCTCGTTAAGTCCTGGCATAATCAAATTTTAAAACTTTACCAAACTGCATGGTGAACAAGGTGTGTGTGTGTGTGTGTGTGTGTGTGGTTTGTGAGCAGCTGTCTTGACCGTGGTCACGAGGAAGGTGAGCAAATCATCTCTGGGTAATAAATTAGTCACTTCAAATCTGTTTTCTGATGAAGCCAATGTGTAACCCAGGAAGGAACCACTAATGAGGTGCTTAACCCATCTGCCCAGGGGATGGCCAAGCCTCTTTTTGAGGTCTTGCGGGATTGAATAGCATTAGAAATAGATGAACAATGGCTTATTCTGAATCCCCTGCAGGCCGAATTGGTCACACAGAGAGCATGCCCTGTCAGTGGGCTGGCGTTTATTGAGCATCTAGAGAACAGAACGCCTGTTGGATGTGCACAGCTTTTCCACAAGCCCACGTACATGCTCAGCCCTGGGCTGCCTTTTTCAGCCTAAGGTGTCTGAGAATGTGGTGTTAGAGTGGGTGTGATCCAGTATGATGATATATAACTGTTTGTTTTGAATATTGTCCAACCTGTGTCAAATTAGTTTATTCCATGTGGCTTTGTTTTAATGGAACTTTTCTTCAAACTTGAATTCACTGTATGTTGATATTAATGTCTCCTTGACAGTTCTTTGGACAATCCAACATGTCCACACCTCTCCAACTGCCTCTGCCCTCCATTGAGCTGAAATTCCATGTCTTTTCTTATCAGTAAGGAATTAAATCCATCACTTTCAAATGGAAAGAACTGTATCAATTTCAGAAATAACTCTTTCTTTTTTGAACAGGGTATGATTTCAATGTGAGCTGATTTTCTCAATCTCTGGAGCACCAGGAAAGAGTGGTTGGTGTGGGTGAGGCCATCATATTTGAGGGTGTAATCTGAGTGTAATATGCAGTTAAAATCATGAGGGCAGGTAATCACTCTAAATGGAAAAAGCAAGTGGTGTCGTGTATGCAGGATTTAAACTGCAAAGGGCATGACTGAAAAATCCCTCCTAAAATGAAGAAAATGTTTAAAAGAAATATCATCTCTGGCCATGGGTAATTCAAAAAGATAATAACACAAAATTCTACTCTACCTATATTATAGAATCATATAATGGATTCTATAATAGAGTATATAATAGAAGCAAAATGTAATGCATTGATTCTCTAATCTCTTTATTTTAGAGATGAGAAAAAGAAGATGCAGTGCAATAATAGTAGTAGTAATAATAATAATGTAATAGCTACAACTAAAACTTCTTGAGTACTGACTGTGTCACAGACACTGCTATAAGCACATTGCATATATTAGCTTATTTCATTCTCTTGATATGAGGTCAATAATATTATTATTACCCATGGAAAATCTGGAGCAGAGCGTTAGGGAACTTGCCTAAGCCACACAGCCAGGAAGATACAGGCTCCAGTTTTGAATCCAGGCAGCTGGACTCCAAAGTCCATGTTCTTAACCACCATGACCACCATCACCACACACACACACACACACACACACACACACACACACGTGTGTGTGTACATGTATATATGCATATATGTATGCATATATATTTAATATAACTCCAATGTCTTCAGTCTGTGGCCCTGTCCTCAAGATCTCTGGGGTCACTCTCTCTTTAATATTAAAGAAAACCTGGCTTGACACCCCCCCAATTATATATACCATGGAACAAAGGTTATCTTAGAGTTTCTATTTTTTGAATCAATTATTTCCAGTGCCCCTTCCAGAATTTTTCTGATTCCTAGGAACTTAAATACCCACGGTCACCATAATCCTAAGAACGTTAACATCACTCATGGCAGATCTCCTGTTCCTTTTCCTTCACTCTCTACTGAA
This sequence comes from Balaenoptera borealis, assembly GCF_965194805.1. NCBI lineage: Eukaryota > Metazoa > Chordata > Mammalia > Artiodactyla > Balaenopteridae > Balaenoptera > Balaenoptera borealis. Next base: position 175,596,286 of record NC_138866.1, read on the forward strand.
ATTGACTCCCTTTAAGATTGAAGAGGGATTTGCTGTTGTGAACATAAAGTCATCTTTAGGAAACGCGAGATGACAGACTACGGAAAATCACTGCAGGTTGCTATTTATCTTTTCTTAAGACCTATCTCCCCTCTTTGTCTTTCCTTCCCCCTCTCCTACCCTATCTCTTTGTGGCAGGCTCTTCTTTCTGAACCATGGTGTGTGTGTGTGTGTGTGTGTGTGTGTGTGTGTGTGTGATTTTTTCCCTACCCCATGGTTGGAAGATTTGACAAATTGATCTTGTACTATACCGGGGTGGCATGTAGGGGTTATTTGATAACATGGAGTTCCCTCTACTTCTTGCTTCTATCTGCTGGCGCTCTGCTTCATGAAAAGGAACGGATGTTTTCTCCTTCTTGAGTACAGGTGTGATCCTAATATTTGCAAGTATAGATGCTGCCTCCCCACACCTTTTCTTTTTTTCACCTCTGCCTCTCTTCTGCACCCTAACTGCCCATTGGAGTTCCAGTTGCTCCCACCAAACAAATAATTATCCCTTGGTCAACCCTTCGCACCTCCCTACTGGTGGAGAGTCTGCCTTTAAAAAGCTGACCCACAGATGAGGACAGTACCGTTACTGGCAGTGGTCCAGGGACATTTAGGAAAGCACCCTGAAGCAGGAGAGAGTGAAAGAACACATAGTTGGAAGTTTATGCGACTACTTGATGAACTTGGGGATGAGAGTGAGAAGTACTGTTTACACCTTTGCAGGGAGCCGTGCGCTGATGTGTTCTACAGTCCCTACCAATACCCTTTCCTCTGTGCACACCGATCCCAATCTGGGAGCCCCACTGTTTCCCACTGAAGCTGATGTGCGGATCATAGGAGAAAGGAGTCTAGGGTTTCTGACCCTTCCTGAGACTTGTAACTTCTGCCTTTTCAGGCCTGAGTCCTATGCTAATATAAAGTTTCTTCCGTTCATATTTTGGTGGCTCTACAATGAAGTCGGAAAAGCCCATCACTGGTTTGTTTTTGTTGTTGGTGGTGGTGTTGTTTTCAATTTTCATTGGAGTGTAGTTGATGTACAATGCTGTTGTTAGTTTCAGGTGTACAGCAAAGTGAATCAGGTATACATACACACATATCCACTCATTTTTTAGATTCTTTTCCCATACAGGCCAGAGTATTGAGTAGACCGTCACTGGTTTTACTTGTCATCACTTGCTACTCCATTGAACTATTTTTTCTGAAGGAAGCCTCATGTATTCTTCCATGAGGAAAGCATATTCTTTGGTTCACATCACTTGATCCAACACCTTGTTTCATGGCAGCCCTAGGATTACTGTGCTACAGGTATTTGCTTCCTTCTGGAGCGTGAACGGCCACCTGTGGGCCCAGGGACTTGGGCTAATGGTCTCAAGTTTTTCACTGAATGAAAAGAAGGGGTGTCTCAGATCATCCCACAAGGGTTATGCATGTTCTCACACATGATGAACACTCACACCTATACCCACATTCACAAATATAGAAATATATATTTTCACTATATATTGGTACTCGATTTACATTTCTAATTTTATATTCAGAGGGATGGGAGTTTGCTTGCCTTAAGCAAGAACAACTTATAGGAGATTGGTTCAAAATGGAGGAATAGAAGGATGTGCTCTCACTCCCTCTTGTGAGAACACCAGAATCACAGCTAACTGCTGAACAATCATTGACAGGAAGACACTGGAACTCACCAAAAAAGATACCCCACATCCAAAGACAAAGGAGAAGCCACAAAGAGATGGTAGGAGGGGCGCAATCACAATAAAATCAAATCCCATAACTGCTGGGTGGGTGACTCACAAACTGGAGAACACTTATACCACAGAAGTCCACCCACTGGAGTGAAGGTTCTAAGCCCCACGTCAGGCTTCCCAATCTGGGGGTCCGGCAATGGGAGGAGGACTTCCTATAGAATCAGACTTTGAAGCCTAGTGGGATTTGACTACAGGACTTCGACAGGACTGGGGGAAACAGAGACTCCACTCTTGGAGGGACACAGAAACTAGTGTGCTCTTCGGGACCCAGGGGAAAGAGAAGTGGTCCCATAGGAGACTGAACCAGACCTACCTGCTAGTGTTGGAGGGTCTCCTGCAGAGGTGTACGGTGGCTGTGGCTCACTGTGGGGACAAGGACACTGGCAGCAGAAGTTCTGGGAAGTACTCCTTGGCGTCAGCCCTCCCAGAGTCTGCCATTAGCCCCACCAAAGAGCGCGGGTAGGCTCCAGTGTTGGGTCACCTCAGGCCAAACAACCAACAGGGAGGGAACCCAGCCCCACCCATCAGAAGACAAGTGGATTAAAGTTTTACTTAGCTCTGCCCACAAAAGCAACAGCCAGCTCTACCCACCACCAGTCCCTCCCATCAGGAAACTTGCACAAGCCTCTGAGATAGCCTCATCCACCAGAGGGCAGAGAGCAGAAGCAAGAACTACAATCCTGCAGCCTGTGGAATAAAAACCACATTCACAAAAAGATAGACAAGATGAAAAGGCAGAGGGCTATGTACCAGATGAAGGAACAAGATAAAACCCCAGAAAAACAACTAAATGAAGTGGAGATAGGCAACCTTCCAGAAAAAAAATTCAGAATAATGATAGTGAAGATGATCCAGGACCTCGGGAAAAGAATGGAGGCAAAGATCAAGAAGATGCAAGAAATGTTTAACAAAGATCTGGAAGAATTAAAGAACAAACAAACAGAGATGAACAACACAATAACTGAAATGAAAAATACACTAGAAGGAATCAATAGCAGAATAACTGAGGCAGAAGAACGGATAAGTGACCTGGAAGATAGAATGGTGGAATTCACTGCTGCAGAACAGAATAAAGAAAAAGAATGAAAAGAAATGAAGACAGCCTAAGAGACCTCTGGGACAACATTAAACGCAAAAACATTTGCATTATAGGGGTCCCAGAAGGAGAAGAGAGAGAGAAAGTACCCGAGAAAATATTTGAAGAGATTATAGTCGAAAACTTCCCTAACATGGGAAAGGAAATAGCCACCCAAGTTCAGGAAGTGCAGAGAGTCCCACACAGGATAAACCCAAGGAGAAACACTCCGAGACACATAGTAATCAAATTGGCAAAAATTAAAGACAAATTGGCAAAAATTAAAGACATTGGAAAAATTAAAGACAAAAATTAAAGAAAAATTATTGAAAGCAGCAAGGGAAAAACGACAAATAACATACAAGGGAACTCCCATAAAGTTAACAGCTGATTTCTTGGCAGAAACTCTACAACCCAGAAGGGAGTGGCATGATATACTTAAAGTGATGAAAGGGAAGAACCTACAACCAAGATTACTCTACCCGGCAAGGATCTCATTCAGATTCGATGGAGAAATCAAATGCTTTACACACAAGCAAAAGCTAAGAGAATTCAGCACCACCAAACCAGCTCAACAACAAATGCTAAAAAACTTCTCTAAGTGGGAAACACAAGAGAAGAAAAGGACCTACAAAAACAAATGCAAAACAATTAAGAAAATGGTAATAGGAACATACATATCGATAATTACCTTAAACGTGAATGGATTAAAAGCTCCAACCAAAAGACACAGGCTTGCTGAATGGACACAAAAACAAGACCCATATGTATGCTGTCTACAAGAGACCCACTTCAGACCTAGGGACACATTCAGACTGAAACTGGCGGATGGAAAAAGATATTCCATGCAAATGGAAATCAAAAGAAAGCTGGAGTAGCAATACTCATATCAGATAAAATAGACCTTAAAATAAAGAATGTTACAAGAGACAAGGAAGGACACTACATAATGATCAAGGGATCAATCCAAGAAAAAGATATAACAATTATAAATATATATGCACCCAACATAGGAGCACCTCAATACATAAGGCAACTGCTAACAGCTATAAAAGAGGAAATCGACAGGAACACAATAACAATGGGGCACTTTAACACCTCACTTATACCAATGGACAGATCATCCAAATAGAAAATTAGCAAGGAAACACAAGCTTTAAATGACACAGTAGACCAGATAGATTTAATTGATATTTATAGAACATTCCATCCCAAAACAGCAGACTATACTTTCTTCTCAAGTGATCACAAAACATTCTCCAGGATAGATCACATCTTGGGTCACAAATCAAGCCTCAGTAAATTTAAGAAAACTGAAATCATATCAAGCATCTTTTCTGACCACAATGCTATGAGATTAGAAATCAATTACAGGGAAAAAACCGTAAAAAACACAAACACAGGGAGGCTAAACAATACGTTACTAAATAACCAAGAGATCACTGAAGAAATCAAAGAGGAAATCAAAAAATATCTACAGACAAATGACAATGAAAACACGATGATCCAAAACCTATGGGATGCAGCAAAAGCAGTTCTAAGAGGGAAGTTTATAGCTATACAAGCCCACCTCAAGAAACAAGAAAAATCTCAAATAAACAATCTAACCTTACACCTAAAGGAACTAGAGAAAGAAGAACAAACAAAACCCAAAGTTAGCAGAAGGAAAGACATCATAAAGATCAGAGCAGAAATAAATGAAATAGAAACAAAGAAAACAATAGCAAAGATCAATAAAACTAAAAGCTGGTTCTTTAAGAAGATAAACAAAATTGATAAAGCATTAGCTAGACTCATCAAGAAAAAGAGGGAGAGGACTCAAATCAATAAAATTAGAAATGAAAAAGGAGAAGTTACAACAGACACCTCAGAAATACAAAGCATCCTAAGAGACTACTACAAGCAACACTATGCCACTAAAATGGACAACCTGGAAGAAATGGACAAATTCTTAGAAAAGCACAACCTTCCAAGACTGAACCAGGAAGAAATAGAAAATATGAACAGACCAATCACAAGTGATTAAATTGAAACTGTGATTAAAAATCTTCCAGCAAACAAAAGTCCAAACCAGATGGCTTCACAGGTGAATTCTATCAAACATTTAGAGAACTGCTAACACCCATCCTTCTCAAACTCTTCCAAAAAATTGCAGAGGAAGGAACACTCCCAAACTCATTCTATGAGGCCACCATCACCCTGATACCAAAACCAGACAAAGACACTACAAAAAAAGAAAATTACAGACCAATATCACTGATGAATATAGATGCAAAATTCCTCAACAAAATACTAGCAAACAGAATCCAACAACACATTAAAAGGATCATACACCATGATCAAGTGGGATTTATCCCAGGGATTCTTCAATATATGCAAATCAGTCAATGTGATACACCATATTAACAAACTGAAGAATGAAAACCATATGATCATCTCAATAGATGCAGAAAAAGCTTTTGACAAAATTCAACACCCATTGATGATAAAAACTCTCCAGAAAGTGGGCATAGAGGGAATCTACCTCAACATAATAAAGGCCATATATGACAAACCCACAGCAAACATCATTCTCAATGGTGAAAAACTGAAAGCATTTCCTCTAAGATCAGGAGCAAGACAAGGATGTACATTCGCACCACTATTATTCAACATAGTTTTGGAGGTCCTAGCCACGGCAATCCAAGAAGAAAAAGAAATAAAAGGAATACAAATTGGAAAAGAAGAAGTAAAACTGTCACTGTTTGCAGATGACATGATACTATACATAGAGAATCCTAAAGATGCCACCAGAAAACTACTAGACCTAATCAATGAATTTGGTAAAGTTGCAGGATACAAAATTTATGCACAGAAATCTCTTGCATTCTTATACATTAATGATGAAAAATCTGAAAGAGAAATTAAGGAAACACTCCCATTTACCATTGCAACTAAAAGAATAAAATACCTAGGAATAAACCTACCTAGGGAGACAAAAGACCTCTATGCAGAAAACTATAAGACACTGTTGAAAGAAATTAAAGATGATACCAACAGACGGAGAGATATACCATGTTCTTGGATTGGAAGAATCAATATTGTGAAAATGACTATACTCCCCAAAGTAATATACAGATTCAATGCAATCCCTATCAAATTACCAATGGCATTTTTTACAGAACTAGAACAATAAATCTTAAAATTTGTATTGACACAAAAGACCCCGAATAGCCAAAACTGTCTTGAGGGAAAAAGACGGAGCTGGAGGAATCAGACTCCCTGACTTCAGACTATACTACAAAGCTACAGTAATCAAGACAATATGGTACTGGCACAAAAACAGAAATGTAGATCAGTGGAACAGGATAGAAAGCCCAGAGATAAACCCATGCACCTATGGTCAACTAATCTATGACAAAGGAGGCAAGGATATACAATGGAGAAAAGATAGTCTCTGCAGTAAGTGGTGCTGGGAAAACTGGACAGCTACATGTAAAAGAATGAAATTAGAACACTCCCTAACACCATACACAAAAATAAACTCAAAATGGATTAGAGACCTAAATGTAAGATTGGACACTATAAAACTCTTAGAGGAAAACATAGGAAGAACACTCTTTGATATAAATCACAGCAAGATCTTTTTTGATCCACCTCCTAGAGTAATGGAAATAAAAACAAAAATAAACAAATGGGGCCTAATGCAACTTAAAAGCTTTTGCAAAGCAAAGGAAACTACAAACAAGAAGAAAAGACAACCCTCAGAATGGGAAAAAATATTTGCCAATGAATCAATGGACAAAGGATTAATCTCCAAAATATATAAACAGCTCATGCAGCTCAATATTAAAAAAACAAACAACCCAATCGAAAAATGAGCAGAAGACCTAAATAGACATTTCTCCATAGAGGACATACACATGGCCAAGAAGTACATGAAAAGCTGCTCAACATCACTAATTATTAGAGAAATGCAAATTAAAACCACAATGAGGTATCACCTCACACCAGGTAGAATGGGCATCATGAGAAAATATACAAACAGCAAATGCTGGAGAGGGTGTGGAGAAAAGGGAACCCTCTTGCATTGTTGGTGGGAATGTAAATTGATACAGCCACTATGGAGAACAGTATGGAGGTTCCTTAAAAAACTAAAAATAGAATTACCATATGATCCAGCAATCCCACTACTGGGTATATACCCAGAGAAAACTATAATTCAAAAAGACACATGCACCACAATGTTCATTGCTGTACTATTTACAATAGCCAAGTCATGGAAGCAACCTAAATGCCCATTGACAGATGAATGGATAAGAAGAAGTCGTACACATATACAATGGAATATTACTCAGCCATAAAAAGGAACAAAATTGGGTCATTTGTAGATATGTGGATTGACCTAGAGACTGTCATACAGAGTGAAGTAAGTCAGAAAGAGAAAAACAAATATCGTATATTAACACATATATGTGGAACCTAGAAAAATGGTACAGATGAACCGGTTTGCAGGGCAGAACTAGAGACATAAAGACCAAATGTATGGACACCAAGGGGGGAAAGCACCGGGGGGTGGGGGTGGGATGAATTGCAAGATTGGGATTGACATGTATACACTGATGTGTATAAAATGGATGACTAATAAGAACCTGCTGTATAAAAAAATAAATTAAATAAAATTCGAAAAAAAAAGCAAGATGCAGAAAAGTGTGAATAATATGACCCTGTTTTTGTAAAACTAACAACAATAAAAATATTTCATGTATATGTTAAAAAAAAAAAAACAACTTATGGTGATAAATCTGAAACATGTCAGGTGGCAAGGGAAGCTCAATCTCATGATAAAAGAATCTCCTAAATGAATTCAGTAAATTGTAGAATTTCCTTCTTTTTTAAGGTTGAAGGTATTTACTTGTATGTATATGTCACATTTTCTTTATCCAATCGTCTATCAACACTTAGTTGTTTCCATACCTCGGCTATTGTGAGTAATGCTGCAATGAACATGGGAGTAGAGACCTCTTGAGACAGTGATTTCATTTCCATCAAATATATGTCCAAAGTGGAATTGCTGGATCATATGGTAATTCTATTTTTAATTTCTTGAAGAATCTCTATACTGTTTTCCATAGTGGTTGTACTATCTTACTTTCCCATTAACATTGTACAAGGGTTCCCTTTTCCCCATTTATCCTCACCAGCATTTGTTATCTCTTGCTTTTTGATAATAGATAGCCTAATAGGCATGAGGTGATGTCGCATTGTGGTCTTGATTTTCATTTCCCCAATAATTAGTGATGTTGAGCACCCTTTCATGTACATGTTGGCCATCTGTATGTCTTCTTTGGAAAGCTGCCTGTTCAGGTCCCTTGTTTATTTTTAATTGAGTTATTTGTTTATTGTAATTGAGTTGTATGAGTTCCTTGTATATTTTGGATATTGGCCTCTTATCAGGTCTGTGGTTTGTAAATATTTTCTTCCATTTCATAGGTTCCCTTTTCATTTTGTTGATGGTTTCCTTTGCTGTGCAGAAGCTTTTCAGTTTGATATAGACTCACTTGTTTATTTTTTGCAGGATGGGCAGAAGAAGCTGGCCCACCATGCAGGCCCAGCCATCTTAGACCAGACTCTGAGCCGATGGCCTTTCCAAATGAAGGCAGGGGTCCCATCATGCTGTCATTGGTCACTGTGTGTATTTCTTTTCTAAGGGAGATTTAATAAAAGAGAATAGAAATGTCATTTTGGAAATGCTAGCCTTTACTTAAAAGAAACATTCATGGTGTATTATTTATGATTTCCCATCTTGTGTTCTAGATATAAAGCATTCTTTAAGAAAAATACACACGATTAGGAGACAATTTTAACTGTCATTTTTGAGCTCTTAGTCAAAATTTGTTATACCTTTTTCTGTCACTAAGACTTTTGGGGTTCAGCTGCATCTTCTGGTCCCTCTCTTTCTCCTCTTCGGCTTCGTCAAGTTCAGTTCCCTGGGGACAGTGCTGGCACATCATGTATTTACCAGCAGAGAGGACTCCTTGATGGTTTCCCTGCACAAAATGAGCAGCTCTCCTATCAGGAGCCTGTTTGATCCTCTCACAGCTTGGCCATCTATTGAATAAATACAGGCTACTGAAAGTTCAAAGTATAAACACATGTGAAAACATGCAGGGCTACTCTGTATGGACCCCTGTGATTCAAATGGCTCTTGAATAATTTTATGCCATTTGGAAACATCTTATGAGGCACGAAGTCTAGCAAACATGGCAGCTTAAAGTTTGCTTTTCCGACTATTTTCTCTGAAAAGTAATAGGAGTAATTTTCTTGGCAAAATCTCCCACTATTCCCCTTTCATTTTTCCTTATCTTTTCTGTACTCTCTCTCAGTGATGCCTCTTTCCGTACACCTTCCTCTCCTGGGGAGGTGGATTAGAAAGAAGGAAGGAAGGGGGGGAGGAAGAAAGGAAGGAAGTAGGGAGGGAGGGAGGAAGGAGGGAAGGAAGAAACTTTAGGGGTTTGGTCTTCAATACCGGGGAAGCAAGTCATATCTAAAATGGACATGTAGGTCCCATTCCTTGGGTAGAAATGTGAAGCTCTTTTCCTGGTTTCTTGATTTTTTTCCCCTCTACTGTTTCAAAGCCACCTTTTCTGTGTGTCTACAATAATGGTCTTTGGGGGAGAAGTTAAGCACTGCTTATAAACATGGGATCCCAAGAGACTCAACATTTGGCAAAATCTCATTAACACTTTTGTTTCAGTTCTCTATGTTGGATACACTTAGGGTAAGTTTTATCGGAAAGAGGCATCATTAACTCACCCTCTTGCCCTTTTCCCTGCTGCTTGTCCTTGTCAACAGCAAACGATGAATAAAGTATAAGATGCAAGTCCAAACAGTCACACCAGAGCAGGTCGTCTCGGTGGTGAACATCACCTCCTTTCCCACTTTCTTGCCTTATTTTTTCAAACATCTTTCTTATATGACTTGTGAACCAAGAACAAAGTATTTTAAGTCAAGTAATACAGACCAGTAATTATATCCAGTATCTCTTTTATTTTTCTGAGACTTAGCCTTTGAGCCTTTGAGTTGTTATTTTATCTTTGCGTTCATAGTCCCATGTAAAACATTTTATAGAAGAAAGTCTATTGGCTATTTTAATATCCCTGGCAGTCAGATACAGTGTTTAGTACAATAAAAACACAGAACATTTTGTGACTACTCCTCTTTGCCAGCCACTGTTTTATATCCATTAAATCACTTAACTATCATAATTTATGAGGTGGGCAGTAATATTAAACCAAGGCACAAAAAGATAACTTACCTTAGGTTACACACCTAATAAATGGTAGAGTCAGAATTAGAACATAGGCTATCCGATAGAGATAGGAGGTTTGTTATTTTTCCTCCCCCCAAAACATATTTTAAGGGCTATTGGTAAAGTCCATTGCATCTTTCCACTTCACCATGCTTTCCATCACATTTGCCCTAATGTCACCCTAGACATTTCGGGGATCTAAGGAGAAGTTGAACTGGAGATTTAATTTTAGGTTTAGCGATACGTTTACACGGTTCATAGTTACTGTTGGGTATACTTAAGTGTCTACTAGCTCTCCTGGTTTAGAAACGAGTCCTAGTAATAACCTTACTGTCCGCTCTGCCAATTCACTTGTCACTGTTACACAAAGGATGTAGGTCAGCATGCACTAGAACAGGCCCACCAGTGCCCTGTGTACACAGCCCTAAAGTAGGTCACACGCACAAGAAACAGATTTGAAATGTACATAGACAGAAGCTTGTCTTCCAAACCTTGCAGCTCATAAATTAAGTAAACTTAGTAGAGTTTTTCCTCAACTTGACAGCAATCCTAAAAATTCACTTTACATTACCATTAACAAGTTGCAAAGCTGAAATAAATCTTTTCTAAACAGTGAGAAACAAGAAACACGTTTTGATCAACTGTGCCAGGACGAAGACTAATTTATCTTTCTACACTCTGATAGAAAATGCTATGGAAATAACAGAAATCAGCAATCAAAGGGTACACAGCCAAAAGCATATGGGGAAAAATTGTTTCAATGAAAATGTTTCAATTAGAAAATAGAAACATGCTGCTTTTCTAGATTTTATGTTCATAAGCTTTCATAAATTTATAACTTGTGATTTTTCTTTTTACATTTTAAATAAGTATTGACTTTATACCTACTTTTGTAGTCTTAATTCTGTGTTTTTTTAAAAGAGCCCCCAAATCTATAGTAGCTTCAGGTTGGTAGGATTAAAAATACATTTGCTGGGAGGACCAACATGTACTTATGTACATATGTTTTATAGCTCACGACACAGGATAATCATTAACTTTTGGATCTCTTTCTCCTTTTCCTTTCAAAATATTGCTTAGTGACATAATGGAGTTTCTTTAACTGACTAGTCCCAAGGACAATCGAGAAGAAATTCTTTCAATGTGGCTCTTTTTAAGCATACAAAAAATAATTCCCTGGTTACCTAATAAAATACGATAATCCTGTGTCATCATGTTTTTCAGTGAGATTTCTGGGATTTAGGGATATTCCAGAGTGACACCATAGGTGAAGATCAAGAAGGGAATCCAAATATGTGGGGTGAAGGTCTACACAGCAAATACTCAACAGATCCATCTAAGTGTTAAACTGTTTAGAGAAGACTTTATTTAATCTTACTTTTTCTTGGTTTATCTATCTGAATAGGCTCTCTATTGGTCCAGACATTGCAGGAATGGTCTGGAATAATATTTATTCATTTAAATAATTATTATTTGTCTATTATGTATAAACATTGTCCTAGAGGCTGGTGATGCACCAGTGAACAATCAATCACACAAGGTGTCTTCTGCCCTGGAGCTTATATTCCGTGGAAGAGAAGGATCCCTTACGTGGGGATCAGGGACAGGATCCTGGCTCCGTGCACTCAAAGATCCTCAAACACGAGCTACCTAAAACATCCTCAGATGGCCGTCCACGCAAGAAGCACAAAGCCACACTTGAAAAATATTCAAATGAAAATGCACACATTTTGTCATCAGGATCAGTATAGCAAACACAGAATCTTGCCTGGGTCAGTGAAGGATGTCATCCTGTGAATTTTATACCTTTGCTCCACCTGACTCCCTCCCAGGATCCTTTCCACCCTTGAAGTTGCTCGTGGATTCACGGTGCTGTGCTGAAGATATGTCAGATCTTATACAAAATTTCAGTGTTATCCCTATGATTCAAAAATAAATGAGACTCAGACCCGTATCTCTCTCACCTTATCAGTTTTCTCTGAAAGATCTAGTAGGAAAACTGAGGTAGCAAAGCATCCATTTTAAGACTAAGATCGGCTACTAAGGGAAAATTCCAACATCTGAAATATCAGGATAATATTGTCACAAACTGAGACAACACAATCTGTTGTCTTATGCCAGCCTCCATCCTGCTCAAGGGATACTCATTGGTGGTAGACAATGTGCCCTCTGCCATGGCTTCTCTGAGTAAATTCAGAAAGTGTATAAGTCATAAGGAAATTGCTTGACATCATGCATTGTGGAGCAAAGTGAGAGACATAGGATAAATCTAAGTTGTTTCTTTGCGTTGCATGTAGATATCATCCACTCTCTTGTTATGCATTATTCCACTGATGATATTATTAGTAGAAGTGCATGTGTGGCATTGGTGAATCAGTGGGGATATAGAATGTAATTCTTTCCAAAATTTCAGTTCTTAGTGACAAAGTAATTCTCAAAAGCAATACAAGTGGAAAGAAATAAAGAAAAAAAGAAAAAGGAAGGAAGGAAGGAAAGAAAACTAGCCTAATAGGCAATTAAGAAAATTCAGTTTAAGCAATAATAACATACCATGTTCTACCTTTCAAACTGCTGAAGAATTTAAGCACACACACAATGTTCTAGGCAGCTATTGCTTATAAAAATCCACCCCAAATTGAGTGGCATAAAGGAACCATCATTTTATTATGTTCATGCATTCTGTGGGTCAGAAATTCAGAAAAAGCAACAACAGACACAACTTGTTTCTGCTCCAGAGTCTGGGAGCTCAGCTGGGAAGACTCATAGTTCACGGGTTGACCTCAGATTGAACGTCAACCAAATATCTAGAGACGACCTCTTCATGTGTCTGATTTCCTCACAAAAAGGCAGCTAATTTCCAAAAGCAAGTGTCTAAGAGAAGTCAGATGGAAATTCTCTTTTTTGATGACCTGGCCTTGGAAATCACATTGCATCACTTTTGCCAGTCAAGATTCCACCCGTATGCAGAGAGGGAACAAAGACTTTACTTCTTGATGGGGACAAGTGTCAAAGTCACATTGTCAGAAGATTATGGGTGATGGGAGAGATTTTGCAAACATTTTTGGAAAACGCAATTGACCACACACACTAGTAACCAATTTTTTTGAGGATTTAGGAAAATGAGAGCATAGTGGTCCCCGAATACCATGGGGGATTGATTCCAGGACACCCCCATACCAAAATCTGGGGATGCTCAAGTCCTTTATATAAAATGGCACAGTATTCTCATGTAACCTACACACATCCTCTTGTATACTTTAAATCATTTCTAGATTTCTTATAATACCTAATACAATGTAAATGCTATGTGAATAGGTACTGGTGAGTGGCAAAGTCAAGTTATGCTTTTTCGAACTTTCTGGAAATTTTTTTTCTGAATATTTTTGATCTGCCACTGGTTGAATCCATAAATGCAGAATCTGGGGATAAGGAGGGCCAACCGTAACCACAGTTTCGTGCTATCAGTCTGGTCACCTGCTGTACTTAACAGAAGACTTAAAATCTATCTATCCCTTGACAAACTAATTCAAGGTTCCCAAGCACTACATACTAAAGAAATAACCATGGCTGTTTCTAGAGTCCATAGGTGCCATGGCTCACCTGTGTGTGCATAGTTTACCCTTTCAAATCATATCTGAATGACTGCAGCACAAACCTCCAAACTGTAAGGGGAATACAGGAAGTTAGGTTCCTTCACATGTCCCTGCCCCGATCCACGTACCAAAGGTATGTCCCAAGCTGCTGTCAGCATCAGCTCTCCATCCTGTTCCTGATCTTAGATGAATTCAGTGATGCAGAGTTTAAACACTTAGTAATGATGGAGGTGGCGTTACAGGTCATTGTAATTACTTTCAGTGCGATTTTTTAAATGTTCTAAATTTTCCATGGCTAATTCACTTGTTATCAGAAAAAAAAGTTATTAAAAGGAAAGCAAAAAGTTTCAGTTCTTATCTTACACTAATCTGGGGCGGCAGAAGATGTTTTGGTCCCATACCCTACAATGATCTTGCCAAAGGAAGTTAGATAGATAGATAGATAGATAGATAGATAGATAGATAGATAGATAAACATATAAAAAGGTAAATGATGAATAAACAGATTTATGTATAATCATATATATATAGATGTGTTTTACTTGGCCCATAGTATCAATACATTTTAAAAATCTTTTTATTTGTTGCTAATGTTTACAAATTGGGAGATTTTACAATAAAAGATATCTGGGTTTTCAGATTTCCCTCAGATAGGACACAGCATGCCAACATTGTGTTTGCGTTCCCAGTACCTCCTTGGAAGGGCCAGGGATTTATAGATTGCAGCAGGGATGGTCCCTAATCAGCTTGATGATACCTTACCAGCTCACTTCACTAACATACACCACATTCCTAGCCCCTATACACATTGCTGTTTGTGACTCCAGACAAAAACGGTATTTAGCAAAACCTAGACAATATACGAAATCATTGTACCTCTTCACCTGAATGTTTTGACATCATTTAGAAGAAACATAAACAGCATATCTTCTCTTGGTTAAGAAAGCAGAATTTAAATCAGTTCCTCAATTCTAAGGAACTGTAAAGTTTACAAATTAAACTTAGTGTTTTCTTTAGTCATTCGTCTCTGTACTTCTTATAGCCCTTTAAGCTCTGCCTTCCAATTGAGTAATTTATTATACACTTTCTTGCATTGCTTGCTGTTTTAAGAGTTAGTCTTGATCTTTGTAGCAGACTCAAAAGTCACTGAAGGCAGGAACCACGTCAGGATACTTGTTTTCTTGAATATAAGTATACAGTATATTCTTGTTAGTGATTTGATAAAATCTATCATTCTAGGCACTGGATATTCTGGGAGAATGTTATTCTGGTCATTGACAAGGCCTTCCCTCTTTGGGAAAGGTCAATTTTTATTCCCAAAAAGGAAGAGAGAGTAAAATAAGTCTCATAAATGTTATAATCCAAATCTGCCCTCCTGCATTCATTTTTCAACCCAAGAGTTTCTCAAGATAAAAACAGCACCATAGATTCTTTCCTTCCGTGGGGAAAAAACCCAAGAGAAAAGCTCTCAGTTGGTTCCAGCCCTACCTCTTTCTGATGTCACCATGATTTGCATGCCAAAGGGAAGCCTGCGGCAGAGTGGTCCTCTCTGGGGGTGGGTGTAGCCCGGAGCTGGAGACTGACAGCTCTTGGTCACGGCACAGAGAAAAGCTGGCTCCTTAAGCATCCCTGGCACTATCACCGGGGCTCCTCGGAAGAGGCTAGATCCCGAGGGCGAGCCAAGAGATGAAGGTCAGGGAGGTTGCCAGTTGCAAAATGTAACTAAAGGCAGAGCTAGTTTCTGCTTTAGGAAAATTTACTTGTGGAGGTGCTGATAGAATCATTAAGTGCCTCTTCCTTGTGCCTTACTTTCTAACTGAAGTGGGGTATTGTAATTTTAGCATCATTTTCTTCTCTCAGATGAAGATACGTTTAAGAGCTAGGTGACAGGTCTTCCCTGGTGGTGCAGTGGTTGAGAGTCTGCCTGCCAATGCAGGGGACGCGGGTTCGAGCCCTGGTCTGGGAAGATCCCACATGCCCCGGAGCAACTAGGCCCGTGAGCCACAACTACTGAGCCTGCGCGTCTGGAGCCTGTGCTCCGCAATAAGAGAGGCCGCGACAGTGAGAGGCCCACGCACTGCGATGAAGAGTGGCCCCCGCTCGCCGCAACTACAGAAAGCCCTCGCACAGAAACGAAGACCCAACACAGCCAAAATAAATAAATAAATAGCGTTCCCTTTAAAAAAAAAAAAAAAACAGAGCTAGGTGACAGTTTTCAAATGGATGAACCTCTCTATAGACAATACTAGGGGATGCTTTGTAGCTACCATTTATGAAAAATATATTTGTCAAAATTATAGGTAACTAACTTGACACAGAGGCACCTGACCTCAGAAGGGACTGCAGACGACAGTATCTTTCTCACTGGAGCAAGTGTCTTCCTTTTCACATTGGCTTGAATGAACACACTGACCTAGAACAACATATATTTACCAATGAGTGATGCAAAGCTCTGACAAAATTCATAACAAACAAATGAGAAAAACGACAGGGCCATGGCCAGATATTTTAGTGAGCTTTGGTAACGGGCGATAGGATTTATATGATTTCTAGAAGCAATCCAAACATTAAATAATAAACGTTTCCAGTTACTACTCTCTTTATGCAAAAATATATATGATGAAATGCTGAAATAAACGATTAAATTTGATCTTTCTAGAATAATCTCTCAAAATAGATACACTCACAAACTGACCGAGAGATATGCATGTGCCCGTCCTCTCTTTTGAACACACACATGTGTACACCTGGTGGGGCTTTATGAGAGAGACGAGTACATTGACTGGCAGGTGGCAGCAAAGGAAGAGGGAAGAAAGGGCTTAGATCAGGGCTTGTCAGCGTTGGCAATATCGATGTTTCAAGCTGGTTCATTACTTGTTGTGGGGACTGCCCTACGCACTGCAGGATGTTTAGCAAAATTCTTGGCATCTACCTACTAGATACTAGTGGCATGCCCTCCATGCCAGTTGTGAAATTCAAAAATGTCTTCAGGCATATTGACCAGGGTGACATCACTAAAATGGCAACATAGGAGACCCCAGCCTCTGTCCTCCTACAAAGATCAACAATCAGACAGCTACCAACGAATGAAAACAGCCTGGGAAAGTTCTCTAGGCCATTTAAAAAACTTTAGCAACACAATGGGAAAATCTTTTTTAAAACCTAAGAATAACCTCACAAGAAGAGGAGAACAGCTTCCTTTTGCCTTCATTGGCCTGTGCCCCAAGCCAGGTCTGCTGAGGCCCAAGAGGGGACTTACTAGCTACAAAGAGCTAGCGTAGTTGATTCACAGTGTTGTGTTAGTTTCAGGTGTACAGCAAAGTGACTCAGTTATACATACAATATATAGCTATTTTTTTAAGATTCTTTTCCCTTATAGGTTATCACAAAATATTGAGTATAGTTTCCCATGCTATACAGTAGGTCCTTGTTTTTTAATCTATTTTATATATAGTAGTGTGTAACTGCTAATCCCAAACTCCTAATTTATCCCTCCCCACCCCTTTCCCCTTTGGTAACAAGTTTGTTTTCTGTCTGTGGGTCTATTTCTGTTTTGTATATAAGTTCATTTAGATTCCACATATAAGCGATATCATATGATATTTGTCTTTCTCTGTCTGCCTTACTTCACTTAGTATGGTAATCTCTAGGTCCCAGTGGGTTCTTAATGAGTTGCTAATAACAGGTATTTTCTTTTTCAGTTTTAGCGTCCATGTATTTACTTTGAGTTTTTGAGTTTGCAGTGCTGCTCTGGCCACGTTAGCAAAATGGCACAACGGAGGCCTGAAAAAGTGTCTGTCTGTTTCTTCGGGCCCCTCTTGCTCATCTGCCTTTGCCATGAGGAAGATGAGGCTCATGGATCGAAATTATTCCATCAGTAATTTTGACCAAACCGTTGAAATTATTCCAGCCAAATCAGACAACACCTGGCCAACTTCCAGTCAGGAGAGACTCCAAGACCTGCTCATCTGAGGTCAGTCTAACTCACTGACTCTAGAATTGTGGCCTAGGTAAACGTTGTATGGATGTAAAGTTGAACAGCCATTTGTTACATAGCATTATTGTGTCAGTGGAGAACCGATACACTTAATAGACCCAGTGAACTTTAATTGTATGCTAGGCATTGTGTACAAAACATTCTAGAAGCCTCAGATTATCTTATCCTCCACCAGAGGGGGTCAACACTTGACTCTAATAGTCAGAGATTGAAGGTTCATTATCTTAATCCAATCATGAATTTATCTGACTCAAGGCTGGGTTTAAGTTTTAGTAAAAGTGCATTTGCCTCTGGCTTGTCCCTGTCACCAAGAGCATGGATCTGGAGGACTTTTATTTGCCTTTGTCTCTTCAGTACCTAGAAACTGCAGGAGTTTCTGCTTTGCTTCTCGGAGGTTTTCTTCTTAGGTCTCTAAGCTGCTTCCCTGAACAGCTTCAGAATGTAGCAAATCTCTTCAAGGGGAGATTTGCTATGATTTTAAAGCTCCACAAACCTCTAATTTTGTCATTCCAGCTCTACACAAGCACCAAGGCTCTGCTAATTTTTAACTCCCCCAAACAGTGTCCCTGGCAAACCCCCAGGAAAAAGCAACTGGAGATGTTCGCTTGTGATTCACGCCTTCAGGAAGGGGTCTCATCTCTCACTCACTGTTGGTAGAGGGCTCCCCGAAGGCCTTTGTCTCCTAAGCATGGTGAGACTTACATCCTAGAGTTATTAGGACTTTGCTCTTCAGTCACCATTTCTGCTTCAGCCTTCAATGTTTCAAGGCAGAAGCCAAACACGTGTCTGAGACCCCTCAAGTCTCCAACTTTGTCGCCTAGATCCACAGGGTTACCAAAAGCTGTGCTGGTGTGTGTGTCCTCTGGGCCTAAACCCAGAGTCAGCTAACAACCCCGGAGACACCTGGGGGTTTTCGGTCCACCTCTGAAAGCTTCTCGGGTGTGTGGTGGTGGGGTGTCCTAGCCCTGACTGTCCATTCTCCAGACCCTTCAAGTAGAAAATTTACAATCTCTACCTTCCCAACTTGTTCTCAGTGGGAGCACTGGTCTGGTCTGGACACTCTACCATACCTGCAAGTACAAGTCCAGGCCAGGGTATTTAACTGGAGTAAATTGAATGGATTTCTGAAATTTTTATGCACAGAGACAACCTAGCTGGGTAGACGCTCAAGGCATCTTTCCTGTTCTTATTAATACTGACTGAAATTACTTATGGAAATTGAAAAAAATCAGTACAAACTTCCACACAGCTTAAAATCATCTAGATGACTCATAATTTAAGGATAAGAAACCTCTGAAAGCAAGCTTATACTTCTGGGGGAGAATAGTCTATATGTGTCATATAATGTGATTTAGGGAGGAAGAGCCTTTTTAACTTGGATATTTAGCTGAGAAGGAAATAACAGTGTGAGGGGCAAACTGAAGAAGGAGTGAGTGGAGAGAGAAAATGTTTGGTTTATTCCTTTTTATCAGTATGTTGGGTATGAGAGATAATGCCCTGGCCACCCATTGTTCAGGTCCAATTTCCTTTCCAAGCGTCCTGGAAACTCTCAGTGAAACATTTACAATTGATGGAAGTTAAGAAAGCAAGCAACTTAGTTTTTTGATTTACAAAAAAATCTCATACCGTTTGAACAATATGATTCACTGGATTTCCTCTTTGCATCTTTAGGTCACATCCTGCATGCTGTTACCAGCCGGAGCTGGAGCCGTGTCATGGTTTTGTTGATTGCTGCTTGTGCGGTCTTAGATTCCACCTCTGCAACCAGCCCCTCACTTAGATAAAATCAGTCTGAATCCCAGGATTTGGGGGTTAAATAACCATCATCTCTTCAATGCCATCATCTTTTTCACGAAGGAACCAAAAATCAATTTCACCCATGAGACATTATCCAAATAATGGCCAATGAACCAATGAAATTTTTTAAAGTTTCAAAATCTCTAAAGAAAAATGTACTGCAACATCTTTAATGGTTTGGTAAGCCTACACTGGCAGGAGGAGAGCTGGGACAGCACTAGGACATAGAGTTTAGAGCCAGAAAATCAGTATCTGAGTCCAGAATGTGTAGGCCTGGACATACTCTATAACCTCTTAAAACTTGTTTTAAGAGGTAAGTTATGAAGTTGTGATGGAAAGATTTAAACATGATAATACAAAATATGCTATAATACATCTGTTTATCTGGAGTAAATATATTGAATATAAACTAAACTACAAAAATATTAATTTAGCCCAGTTCTACGATGCAAATAACGCACACTTGGTTAAAGACCATACTTTATGTGCATCAGCAGACAACCATGAGCTTGAGTAGTTCAGTGGTTGGATGGGGCCGGGACTTGGAGCGCTTTTTAGGAGCAGGTGGGAAAAATTCACATAGAGTTGTCAGCACAGCCTAGCTACAAAGTGTTTCAGAAAACATCCATCACCAAATAGGGGTTTTACTTTGACTACTTCTCAGAAATTTAATTTCTTGATATTCCTTTGGAGGAAGATAGCTTCAAAAATAAAAGAAGGTAAAATGCCTGATCCAGAATTGCAGAGACAGGCAGCCAGGTGGCCTGCTAGCTTACTTACGGATTCTCGTCTTTCAGGAGACACACAGGAGTTATACAAGTTGTATCTAATGCTAACACTTAGAACAAATAGGAACATAAACATTCCTGCAGAATTGCGGACTATGACATATTTTAAAATGCAATTTTCACTTGTGAGTGTGAAACATGAATAAATTAGTTTGGAAACCTGCAGGCAGTGGTGAGTGCTTTAAAATATTAAAGATTATATTTTTACAAAGGAACCATCTATAAAAGTGATTCAGGGTGTATAAATACTTTAAGTATATAATTGTACTTATCATTGCATGTATAATACCCAGTCAACTGAACATTTATTTTCTAGGACTTAGAGAGTTAGGGTGAAATAGACCTTGACCCTGACATATAAGAGTTTATAGTCTCATGTGGCAAGTGAACATAGTGGTAGAAAATTTCAATAAATATGGTGGGGGAATCGGGGTCCTATAAGAGAAGTTAAGTCTTCAGAGAAGTGAAGCGTTTTATGCCATAGAAAGCGTAGAGTAGAAGTGAAGGCGCAACAACAGGCTTCTAGGGTAAAAGGGTGCCTGAGTTTGACAAATGAAGAGGGTTCTGGCCTGGCTAAGGGTTAGGGAGAGAAGTTTTGCATTTGCACATCTGTAGTGTACTGGGGAGAGAAGAATAAAAGATGGGAAGAAACAGGCAGTGACCAAAGCATAAAGGTTTATGTCTAAACATAAACTTTTTAGAAACTTGTGCAGGAAAGTTGATAGAGGCTTTATTTCTAATAGCCCCAAACTGGAAACAACCCAAGTGTCCATCAACAAGTGAATGGTGTCTGTGCAATGGGACACTGTCAGCGCCAAAGAGAATTCTCATGTGACAAGTTGAACAGATCTCAGAATAATTATGCTGAGTGAAATGAGCCAAACACAAAGGATGACATCCCATATGATTCCATATACACCAAATTTTAGAAAAACAAATCTACACTTTGAGAAAGAAGATACCTGGTTGTCAGTGGAATACTACTCAGCCATAAAAAAGAATGAAATCTTGCCATTTTTGACACCACGGATGGAACTGGAGGGTTTTATACTTAGTGAAATAAGTCAGACAGAGAAAGATAAATATTGTATGCTTTCACTTATATGTGGTTCTAGAAAATAAAACGAATGAATGTAACAAAACAGAAACAGACTCACAGATACAGGGAACAAACTGGTGGTTACCAGAGGGGAAGGGCAAAACAGGTGAAGGGGATTGAGAGGTATGAAGTACTAGGTATAAAATAAAGAAAGAAAGTTACAAGGATGTTATGTACAGCACCAGGAATGTAGCCAAAATTTTAGAGTAACCTTCTGTCGAGTCTAGTTGATAAAAATATGGAATCACTGTTGTATACCTGAAACTAATATAATATTGTAAGTTAACTATACTTCAAAAAGGAATTTTAGAAAACTTTTTTCTTTATGAATGTAGATGCATAACGTTAGAATATAATTTTAAATTTGATTTTTTCCATGGGATTGGAGGGATTTTTAACTTTTTCTTTCTTTCTGTTTGTTTTCCCTCAATATTATGTAGTGCCCTTGCATTCCTTTAAATTGGGAGAGAACCTACTTCCACAGCAGCTGTTGGCATCCCTCTGGGGCTGCAGCTTCCTCTCCCGCCAAGGCCCGAGGCTGCCCACAGAGGAGCTCCAGCTCAAAGCCTGCTTTCTTTTCATTCTTGCAGAAATAGCTGTAGAGTAAAATCCTCTGGGGTGTTTTTTCTGGAAAAGGAGAACAGAACATACTCTTAGTAGTTGATTGTGGAAAACACTGCTCTAGCTGACTTTAAAAATTCTGAATTGCATGCATGGAGACCCCAGATTAACAAGGGGAGGTTTCATAAGGTTAAACACCTCATTTGAAATGTCATGGGTGTGGTGGAAATACATGTGACTGACTTCTTCCAATTACTTCATCAGATTCTTATTTTACTATTATTAATTAATACTTCATAAGTCACATGACTTCCTCCTCCCTCGTCCCCTCCTACCCTTCCCCCATCCTCTTTCCCCCCCTTCCCCTTCTTCTTCTTCTTCTTCTTCTCATCATCAACATTATTATTATTTAGCTTTAAAATAAGATGCAGCATTTGGTCACTCTTACAGGAAGCTTTCAGTCCGAAGGTTCTGGCTGATGTTACATGCAGGACTAGTCTGGTATTTTATGTCCAAAGTAATTATTGTTTCTGTGTCAGTTGGAGGTGGACATATTGAACTCATTTCTCCGTAATGTGAATTTGAAAATGTGTTCTTGGGGAAAAGAATGCATTCAATTCAATGCTTCACTCTCTGCCTTTCCTAATTTTTGCTGAGACCAAGAGAGTATAAGAAAACCTGACAGATGAATAACACATTTATTTCAGAACCATGTCCACAATTTATTTGGCTCACCCAGTAACCATATAAAAGGCACAAGAACAGTGTTGATGTCCTTATTCCCAAGGCCTTCAACGAGGCCCAAGGATGCTGAATTAGTTCACTAAAGTCACCAGTTCACCCGGAGAAGAGCCAAGGATTCCCAGCTCAGATTCTTCTACCATTTAGAACTCCACAGCTTTTTCAACTATAAGATATCTGAGCTGACCCCACAAAATGTAATTTCCATGTAAGTGAATTATTTGCAGCATTTGCATCTTGGAGGGTTTCTGGTCACAGAAAGTTTCAAAGGAGCTAATGTTTATTGAACCTTTTAAATGTCAGTGGTTATTTTATGTAATTCTTACCATGACATGTGAGATAATTATGATGATGTCTGTTTTACAGATGAGAAACCATGAGACAAACTGACTTGTCTGAGATCGTGCAGTGTTTGAATGGTAAGGACGGAATTAGACCCACTACATGTCCTGTGTCACTGACCCCACAATCCTTGGAGGCAATGCCAGAGATTTTATTGAGCATGTTGGGATTGTCAGAGTTAGGAAGGATGGGACTGAGTTATTTGCCACACCCTGCTATAAATCTTCAAGTCTCAAGTGCTGCAAACTCAGCTTTGCATAATCTCATACAAGCATTAGTGGAATTCAGGAACCTCAAAGAAACAGCTAGAGAGATGCTCTTGCCAACCCGTCATCCATTCATGGGCTTTCCCAAATTTGAATTACTAACATTCCAAAGTTTCCCTCAAAATGCCTGACCATTAAAATCTTAAGATGTACTTTCCAGAATGTATGCCCCAGATTAGGGGGTCTGGGTCTTCTACATAGCTAGTGCTTAATAAATGTTGATTCCTTAAATGAATGAACTTTATTTTTCTGAAATTAGAAACCATGAAAGCATAAAGAGCACACAGTCAAAAGTATGTTAAGCCTAGATGCAGAAGTCAAGAACATTGCCTACTATTATACAAAAAGCCATTGTCAGACGTGAGCGCGAACTTCTGACTTTCGATTCCCTGGCTATAAGCACTAGTCAAGAGAGTTCTGCCATTTCTGTTATTTTGCAAGATAACTCATATGTAATAAATGGTCAATATGCACATAAACATGAATTTAGTAACACGTCAGCTGTAAGCCTCACAGGGTTTTCTTCGGAAAAAGGGAGACCCATATACAAGATCATTCTGGGTCAGATCTCATTAACACTCTGGCCATTCATGCATGTGTCATTGGTCCCACAACCTGTACATTTTCATTGTTGCTTTCAGGCCATAATGAACAGGCTTCTGTCTCACAGATAAGTTCCCAGGAGAAACTGCATATTGTTCATAATGCGATGTTTGTTCCAGTAGATTTTTAAAATCTTTCTCTTTCTCCCCTTTCCTAGCTTCTTAAGCATCTCTATGAATACCGTAAGAATGTTCTCTGTATCAGGTCATCATGTAAATCCTGCCAGCATTTCTTGGATAAGAACCAAGATTTAAGTGCTATGAAAATAGAATATTGCAGTTTATTCATGGATTAGGTAATATAATCTTTAATAGGATACAACTACAGTCTAAAATTGTATTTTAGTCCATGGCTAAAGACACACAAAAGAAGTTATAATACCTATAGATCAATAATTTTTTTTGACTTCACAAATTTATCTTTCAAAGTTTTACCAGATAATATTGAATATATACATATTGGCTCAATTTGTACTCATTCTTTAATTGAACATTTTAATTATTCCACAAAATTTAGCACTTCCAATAACTTATTTTGTTCTACTTTATTATATTATTTTACCAGGCTCACATTTGATTAATTCACTTAGAAATGAATTTATGGTCCATTATGTATAAGACCAAATACTCGACACATGGACTCAGAGTTGTTGTTGTTTGACTCTAAAGGCAAAAAATGTCTCTCATTATTAAATAAAGAAAAACATTCCTAAGTTTGTTATATTCTGTATTCATACGTATCTGTGTGTGTATTGTGTGGTATGTATATACCTATGAATTTTCTGAAAAGAATTCTTCCGTACAAACAACAACAATAACAAAACACACGAGGAAAAAACATTCTTTTCAACTTTCTTATAGTTTGGGGTAGGAATTTCACTTTGTTACTCTGAAATCTTGGAGAACATTCACACATCAGATTTAAAATAAATTGGTTGGATAGGCACACAACAAACCATCAGATAAATGAGACTATTTGATTACAGAGTTCTTCTCTTTTCAACTTTGTGTCTCTAAGGCTAAAGCATGAGATATATTCTGCATCATTAAAAATGTATTCCTCAGATGAGAGTGACATGGTTAGGTGTGTATTTTAGAAAGACTCCTTATTTCAGAATGTTGAATGGAGATGACTCAGATTGAAAATAGAGGGCGACATGAAAGGATTCAGGTGGCCATCGATGCAAGGTATGTCGTTGGCTTAGACAATGGGAGTGGCCGTTTGCTTGGAGAGGAGGAGATAAATTTAAAAATTATTTAGAAGTCACGCCATATACAAAAGTTAACTCAAAATAGATTAAAGACTTGAATGTAAGAGAGAAGACTATAAAAATCCTAGAAAAAAAATATAGTAAATCTTTGTGACTTTGGGTTAGGCAAAGTTTTCTTAGCTATGCTACCAAGAGTACAGGCAACAAAAGAATAAAACAGATAAATAAAAATTTATCAAAATTAAAAACTTTTGTACTTCAAAGACTACCATCAAGAAAGTGAAGGGCTTCCCTGGTGGCGCAGTGGTTAAGAATCCGTCTGCCAATGCAGTGGACATGGGTTAAAGACCTGGTCCGGGAAGATCCCACATGCTGCGGAACAACTAAGCCCATGCGCCACAACTACTAAGCCTGCACTCTAGAGCTGGCGAGCCACAGCTGCTGAAGCCCGAAGGCCTAGAGCCCATGCTCAGCAACAAGAGAAGCCACCAAAATGAGAAGCCCGCACACCGCAACGAAGAGTAGTCCCCGCTCGCCGCAACTTGAGAAAGCCTGCATGCAGCAACGAAGACCCAATGCAGCCAAAAATAAATAAAATAAATAAATTTTTAAAAAAAGAAAAAAGAAAGTGAAAATTCAACTCAGAATGGGAGACGATATTTGCAAATCATATACATTATAAGAAACTTATAACTAGAATATATAGAGGATGCTTACAAATTAACAATAAACATTCAAATAACTCAGTTTAAAAATGGTCGAAGTATCTGAATACACATTTCTCTAGGGAAGATGTACAAATGACCAATAAGCCCATGAAAACATGCTCAACATCATTAACCATCAGAAAAAGGCAAATCAAAACCACAATGAGCTACCACTTTGCACCTTCTAGGATGGCTATAAGAAAAAAGACAGATAATCACCAGTGTTGGTGAGAATGTAGAGAAAATAAGCCCTCATCCATGACTGGTAGAAGCATATCATGATGAAGCTACTTGGAAAACAGTCTGGCAGTTCCTCAAAAGGTTAAAAATAGAATATTTTATGACCCAGCAATTTCACTTCTAGGTATGTACCCAAGAGAAATTAAAACATATGTTCAAAAACTTATATTGATACAAGCATGTTTATTAGGGCATTATTTATAATAGTCAAAAAGTGGAAACAGTCCAAATGTCCAGCAACTTATGAATGGATAAATATCCACATAACTGAATATTATTTGGCAGTAAGAAGGATGAAGTATTGATGCGTGCTACAACATGGATGAACTTGGAAAACATTAGGCTATGTGAAGGAAATCAGTCACCAAAAATGCATATTGTGTTATTCCATTTATATAAAATAGCCAGGACTTCCCTGGTGGTGCAGTGGTTAAGAATCTGCCTGCTAATGCAGGGGACACGGGTTCGAGCCCTGGTCCAGGAAGATCCCACATGCTGCGGAGCGACTAAGCTCGTGCGCCACAACTACTGAGCCTGTGCTCTAGAGCCCGTGAGCCACAACTACTGAGCCCACGTGCCGCAACTACTGAAGGCTGCGCGCCTAGAGCCCATGCTCCTCAACAAGAGAAGCCACCTCAGTGAGAAGCCCGCAAACTACAACTACAGAAAGCCCGCATGCAGCAATGAAGACCAAACGCAGCCAAAAAATAAATAAATTTTTAAAAATAAAATGTCCAGAAAAGGAAAATTTATAGAACCAGCAAGTAGAATAGTGGTTGCCTAGTGCTGGGGAGTTGGGGAGAAATAGGGATTGACTGCTAATGGGTAAGGGGTTTCTTTTTGGATTGATGAAAACATTCTAAAATTGTGGTGATGGTGGCACAATTTTGTGAATATACTAAAAAAATTTGAGCTGCACACTTTAAGTGGATGAATTGTATGGTATGTGAATTGTATATCGATAAAGCTATTATGCGAAAAAGAAGATTTAGAAAGTAAATTAATAAATCTTGATTATTTTTTGCAATGTGAAGTAAGAATAAGGGAGGAGGAGAAAAAAGGCTTTTTGATCAGTCACTGTGGTAGAAGAGAGTGACAAGGAACACGGGAAAAAGGAGAAGGTTCATTAAGGAAGATGGCTAGCTCAGTTTGGGACACAGCAAGTTTGAGAAGGAGATAAATGCCTAGCACTGAAGTCCAAGACCAATGTCTGGCCTGGAGATAGTAAATTTGGGAAACAGGACCATATAGATGGTAACCGAAGTCATTATCGTAGGTGAGACAAGGGCCCAGAGTAGAAAAGCCTTTGGAGCCCCAGGCTTTAGGAGGCACGGCTGAGAAGATGCGTCAACTAAAGAGACTGATGAGTTCTTGAAGTAGTTAATTTCTATTAGCTAATGTGTGACATCTGTCACATGAAAAGTAGTATTTCAAGGAATTTGTGCGTCATTAATATGCTTGGCTAATCTAAGTACTGGTAATGAAAATGGGGGCCTTAAAATAAGGAAAAACACCTCTTTTTTTTTTTCTTTCTCCAAGTGATTGACAGTTCGCAGTAACTGTGCTATTCTGGAATAAAAACAGCTTTAACACTTAAAATCAACATGATTTCAAAACCTAACTTTCTTAATACCTAAAATTGTCCCTTGACTGAAGTTCTCACCACATATTTAAGTGCTACTAGATTATTTATTCCGTTGCTATGCTATAAACTCTTTGAAAGAAGGATGCTGTGTCATTTTTCTCCCTTAGTATTCTGTATCTTAAAGAGATAGTCTATAGAGGGCTTCCCTTCCCTGGTGGCGCAGTGGTTGAGAATCTGCCTGCCAATGCAGGGGACACGGGTTCGAGCCCTGGTCTGGGAAGATCCCACATGCCGCGGAGCAACTGGGCCCGTGCGCCACAATTACTGAGCCTGCGCGTCTGGAGCCTGTGCTCCACGACAAGAGAGGCCGCGGTAGTGAGAGGCCCGCGCACAGCGATGAAGAGTGGCCCCCACTTGCCGCAACTAGAGAAAGCCCTAGCACAGAAACGAAGACCCAACACAGCCATAAATAAAATAAATAAATAAATAAATAAAGAGATAGTCTATAAATATAATTTTTATCTGTTATTAAAGCAATGATTTCTCACAAACAGGTTAATTTTCCAAAGGAGGTTGGTTACTGTAAGGTCTTCTATTAGTGGATAATTCAGATTGTTTCTATTACAGCTTATTGTTTGGAGTTACTTCATTAGTGTTTATAATATGCTTCCTGGAATGCCCTGTTCCTCAAGATGAACCCACCAGAACTACTGACTTGGCAGCCAGCTGCTTTTTAAAACTAATGTACAAATGAGATAAGAATAATCAACTTAAATATTTACTTGAATACTTTCCAGAATAATTACGGAAAGTCTCAAACCAGAATAACAAAATGTGAAGAGCAATTGTAGATACATTTTGCTCTCACATACTTCTGAAGACAAAGGACAGAAAATGCTAATATAATGGTCTTCATCACTGTCACAATATTGTTTAGAATATTTTAGAATACATGTCTTGTGCGTAGATACATATTTCTGTTAACCTGTTTTCCAGAGGAAGTTTTAATTTTGCTTCTGCATTTTTAAAAATAGGCTCAGAGCTCCAAATGGTAAGAGAAGAACTGTTAGAATGAGGCGTGCCAGTGTGATGGTCCCTGATGGATATTTGCTAGGAGATCATCTGTCACAAATATTTCAGAACTTGGTCCATATTAGGGCCAAAGACCAGGAGCTTATTAGTTATAAACTGTCATTAAAATATCCTTTCCCTTCAACCTAAAGTAACCCAATTGAATGTTTGTGTGTCATTATCTTGCAGCTTATGAGACCCATAGTGTCTCTTATCCCCAAATTCTGATCTGGAATATTACTTGGAATTTCACATTATCTTCTTTTTTAATATCAAGGGAAGTCTTGCAATGCCTCCCTATGGAGGGGAGTCACGAAGAGTCACTGTAGGATGAAAGTGTCTGGAACAACCCTCACTCTCTACTTAGAGAAAGTGAGGACACCCTTTCACTACCTCGCCATTTCTCACCTCCAGGGGAAACCATTGCCAACATCTGGTGAGTAGGAGTCTCATAGAAAAGTGAAAGGAATACAAATCGTCCTCACCCTTCTCTTCACGGCTTGCAGAAGTGCACCCAGGGCCAGGATGCACTTGGACTGTTATGGGCTCCTTTGACACTGGAGAGAGAAATTGAATCAGAGCAGATTTCAAAGTAAGGAAGTGAACAGCAGGTAGCTTTGATCTGACCTTCAGGAGGGAGACATTAAAGGAGAATCTGATGTTTTCCTTGTGTTGTGTCACCCTGGTCAGTAAAAGAAAGAGCACCCAGTTCTGGGGCAGAGCCTCAGTGGGGAGGCTGCCTTGGCCGTGGTAGTTGCAGTCTGAGGTCAAGCGAGTATTGCCCCATTTTAATGATAAGGAGTCGGAAGGAGCTCAGCTGAATACCATGGATTTGAATTTTTATTCTGTTGGATGTGGGAAGTGAAAGAGAGGAAGCCTTCTAGGAACTTTTCTTAAACATGGTAACTCTCTTCCCATGAAGCAGCCTTCTTGATCAGTGATTGAAACATATACCATTTACATTTCCTAGGTTGGAGGTTTGAAGCTTTGAAGGCAGGCATTGACTTCTCCTCTCTAACTATGAAAGATCTAGATGGCAACTTCTTCCAATAGAAGGATGTTTCGTCTACATTGAAAATCTGTTGTTTAGTGTAGCCCCCTTCATTAATGATCTTCTGAATAATTTGCTGCAGCTTCTACATCAGCACTTGCTGCCATACCTTGTACTTTTAAGTTATGGAGACGGCTCCTTTCCTTAAACCTTGTGAACCAACCTCTGCTAGCTTCAAACTTTTTTTCTGCAGCTTCCTCATCTCTCTCAGCCTTCACAGAACTGAACAAAGTTAGGGACTTGCTCTGGATTAGGCTTTGGCTTAAGGAAATGTTTTGCTGGTTTGATCTTCTATCCAGACCACTGAAACTTTCTCCACATCAGCAATAAGGCTGTTTCATTTTCCTATTACTCGTGTGTTCGCTGGAATAGCACTTTTGATTTCCTTCGAGAACTTTTCCTTTGCTTTCACAACTTGGCTAACTGTTTGGCCCAAGAAGCCTAGCTTTTAGCTTTTTTTTTTTTTTGGCCTATCTTCGCTTTTGACATGTCTTCCTCACTAAGCTTAGTCATTTCCAGAATAAGAGACTAACTTTTATTAAAAGTGAGTGGCTACTTTTGCAGACCCAGCAGGTTTAAGGGAATGTGGGTGTTCAAGGTTATGAATTGTGTCTACTCGGATAACTTCAATCTCAAGTCTCAGAATCTCACTGATTCCTTATTTGGACCCTCACACTGGCATATGAAACCTGGCAGGACTGGGAACTTTCTCTGAAGCTTTATTACTTTTAAAATTAAATCCTGAGCCTGGTTCTCTGCTCTATTTGCCCTCTAGCTATAGGACAATCATATCAAGAAGATCCACTGGCTTTCATATTTTGCCTGAATTAGTAATTAACCCCCTTAGGTCTGATATTATCTCTTTGAACAAATCGTTGGTGCTTAGCAACAGCTACCAAGTTCCCCAATTCTTACACTTATCATTTCCCTTACACCGGCTATACTGCATCAGCCAGCAGATCTCCTTTCACTCTTCTTCCCTCTTGGCTTACATTTTGAAAATTTAAAGCGTTAGACTGCTAGAGCCCAGCAATAATTATCCATGCACCACGTGCTTCAAGTGACAAGGACCCCATTGCCAGGCAGGCAGGTCCAAAATCACATTTTAGAGTCTGTTTCCTAAGAGCGCTCCTGGCATCAGGGAACAGAACATGAGACGAACAGGTCAGCTGTTCTGTGGAGGCGGGGGTGTGCTCCCTGGTCCTCCCTTCAGGACTGAGACGCTCATTCCCTCGGTTGCCGAGATCAGTGCCTGCTGGTGGTTCCAAAGGGAGTCCCCTCCAAGGATGCTCCCTTTCTGGGAAAGGAAAAAAAGGTATGCCTCACCCAAACTTCTGGGCCCTTGTCAGCAGCAGCCTGCATTCAATAATGGCAATTCCATGTGGATCCAGGGACAAAGGCCCAGATCCCTTGCTTCAGTTGAGGTCAACTATGAAAGGCTACCTCTGCTCTGAACTCCCTGTGGGACTGGGTAAATCTTTGGGGGCAGCTGCATCACAGTTCAGCTCTTTCTGTCACTCTTACTCCCTTAAAGATATTGCTGCTCAGGCTTTCCCTGGTGGCGCAGTGGTTAAGAACCCACCTGCCAATGCAGGGGACACGGGTTCGAGCCCTGGTCCGGGAAGATCCCACATGCTGCTGAGCAACTAAGCCCGTGCGCCACAACTACTAAGCCTGCACTCTAGAGCCCGAGAGCCACAACTACTGAGCCCGCGTGCCACACCTACTGAAGCACGTGTGCCTAGAGCCCATGCTCCACAACAAGAGAAGACAATGCAATGAGAAGCCCACGCACCGCAATGAAGAGTAGCCCCCGCTCACCGCAACTAGAGAAAGCCAGCATGCAGAAACGAAGACCCAACACAGCCAAACATAAATAAAATAAATAAATTTATTTTTTTTTAAAAATATATTGCTGCTCAGAACACTTAACCAATATAGCTCCTGTACTCAAATATCTGCATCCCATCGATACAGACCTAAGACATGTGTGTTAACTTTGTGGGGAAATACTCTGAAGAAATAGAGCCATAAGGAGGTGAGGAAGGCAGGACTGGACAAAAGAGAAGTTGACCTATAGTGCATGTTCAAAGGTAGCTTCAGGCACGCCTATGGGGATGCTTGAAAGAGCTGGAATGGCCCTAAATTGTTGTAAAGGAGTGAGGCCGGTCACTGGCCATGGTCTGTCCCCTAGGAGAGGTCACAAACTTGAGTGAGGCCGTTCCTGCATTTGGGAACACCTTCCAATGAGGGACACAGCTGTGGGCCATCAGAGACACATATCTCTAAAAGCTCCTAGAAGCTCGGGGATGAGGCCACTGGCATCAAAGGGGATTTGGGAAGAGTACCACAATATTCACTATGGTGTGTGAATGTGTGCATTTTAATGTTTCTATATTAGCTAACGAAATATTAAAATGTATATAAATTATCAAAGATTATAACTCAGTATCAGTTTCTCTGCCCTTAAGATCTGTAAATATTCACAAGCACCCCATCGTAGTACTTGAGAAAAAATCCAGCGATCTCAACGACATTTCTTGGGAAGGAGTGGAGCGTGTTCGCTTGCTTAGTTATGGTTCTGATCTGACTTCTGAGCCATCTCACCATGCCATACGTAAGGGTTAATTTTATGTGTCAACTTGTTTAGTCCACGGCACTCAGATAATGGGTTGAACACCAGTCTAGATGCTGCTGTGAAGGTATTTTTTTAGACGAGATTAACATACAAACCAGTAGACTCTGAGTAAAGTAAATCATCCTCCACAGTATGGCTAGGCCACATCTAATTGGTTGAAGAACTTAAAAGAGAAACATTGAGGTCCTCTGAGGAAGAGGGGATTTTGCCTCCAGATGGCCTTCAGGCTCCAGAGGCAACATTTCTCCTGTCCCAGGTCTCCAGCCTGCTTACCTCCTGCAGACTGTACACTTACCAGCCCTCACAATTCCATGCCCCAAAGCCCGTTCCTGAAGACCTCCCCCTCCCCCTCCCCCTCCCGCTCGCACACGTGCGTTGTTCCCCCCTGCATCCTGCCAGGATGCCGTCCATCACCGTAGCTACTAAGCCGAACACTCAGTAGGATATGATGCCCCTGCTCGGAAATAGCCCACAACCTGTAATTTGAAATTTAGCAGAAAATGCCCTATAATGACCCTACATTTTCAGTTCTATTGAACTGAAATCATTAAAATTTTATCTGAATTTTTTTAAAGTACATATCTACAGTACATATAACATACATATATATTCATCCCTAACACACCACACCAGACAAAACCATGCGTCCCTTTTCAATACTACATCAACTGTAATATACAGAACTGAATCTTTTTCCTTGATTTTCAGACACACACACTCACACCACAAGCACACACATTCATACAAGGCCTTTATATAAGTAGCATACTTTACTGTAAGTTCAAAAACAAATATAATGTATTTTTTGCAACATAAAGTAGATTATTGAAATTTTCTCTAAAATGTTTCATATATAATGTTTAACTCAATCAGAGAAAAATGATAATTGATCACATTTTTTAAAAAAGACAGTACAAACAGATCTGCAGAAAATTCAGTTTTTTAAAAAAAATTATCTCTGACTAATAGGTCAAGAAATTAATGACAAGAACAAGAATAAGAACTTCATCATAGAACTGTAAATTATGAAAATGAATCCAATAGAAATTTTGGAACAAACATAGAAAAATTATCCAATAAGTGATATTAATATCAGATTAGATAACTGAAAAGAGAACTTTTAAGTTTAAATATAGGTCAGAAAAAATTTCTGAGTCTCTAGCCCTGAGCAGCAAATGGATGGAAAAATATGGAGAAAAGCATAAGGAATGTCCAAAACATTGTGAAAGATCCAACATACATGTAATTAGAGTCTGAGGAGAAGAGAGAGAAAGGAGCAGCAGTAATATGTGAAGAGAGAATTTTTTTTTAATTCATGGAAGACATTGTCACATACTGAAGAAGCACAGAGAATTTTAAGCAAGATACGTACAGAAAAAGTCATAGCTAGGCAAAGACTGTAAAACTTAAGCAGCAAAGAAAAAGAATTTCTTAAAGTAGCAAGAGGAACAAGATACTTTAACTTCTAAAGGGCAATAATGTCTGGTAGCTGACTTTTTTTTTGAAATGAAAATCATACATTTTTTTTAATTTATTTTTTTATACAGCAGCTTCTTATTAGTCATCCATTTTATACATATCAGTGTATACATGTCAATCCCAATCGCCCAGTTCAGCACACCACCATCCCCACCCCACCGAGGTTTTCCCCCCTTGGTGTCCATACGTTTGTTCTCTACATCTGTGTCTCTATTTCTGCCCTGCAAACCGGTTCATCTGTACCATTTTTCTAGGTTCCACATATATGCGTTAATATACGATATTTGTTTTGCTCTTTCTGACTTACTTCACTCTGTATGACAGTCTCTAGAGCCATCCACGTCTCAACAAATGACCCAATTTTGTTCCTTTTTATGGCTGAGTAATATTCCATTGCATATATGTACCACTTCTTTATCCATTCGTCTGTCGATGGGCATTTAGGTTGCTTCCATGACCTGGCTATTGTAAATAGTGCTGCAATGAACATTGGGGTGCATGTGTCTTTTTGAATTATGGTTTTCTCTGGGTATATGCGCAGTAGTGGGATTGCTGGGTCATATGGTAATTCTATTTTTAGTTTTTTAAGGAACCTCCATACTGTTCTCCATAGTGGCTGTATCAATTTACATTCCCACCAACAGTGCAAGAGGGTTGCCTTTTCTCCACGCCCTCTCCAGCATTTGTTGTTTGTAGATTTTCTGATGATGCCCATTCTAACTGGTGTGAGGTGATACCTCATTGTAGTTTTGATTTGCATTTCTCTAATAATTAGTGATGTTGAGCAGCTTTTCATGTGCTTATTGGCCATGTGTATGTCTTCTTTGGAGAAATGTCTACTTAGGTTTTCTGCCGATTTGTGGATTGTGTTGTTTGTTTTTTTAATATTGAGCTGCATGAGCTGTTTATATATTTTGGAGATTAATCCTTTGTCCGTTGATTCATTTGCAAATATTTTTTCCCATTCTGAGGGCTGTCTTTTAGTCTTGATTATGGTTTCCTTTGCTGTGCAAAAGCTTTGAAGTTTCATTAGGTCCCATTTATTTTTGTTTTTATTTCCATTACTTTAGGAGGTGGATCAAAAAAGATCTTGCTGTGATTTATGTCAAAGAGTGTTCTTCCTATGTTTTCCTCTAAGAGTTTTATAGTGTCTGGTCTTATATTTAAGTCTCTAATCCATTTTGAGTTTATTTTTGTGTATGGTGTTAGGGAGTGTTCTAATTTCATTCTTTTATATGTAGCTGTCCAGTTTCCACAGCACCACTTATTGAAGAGACTGTCTTTTCTCCATTGTATATCCTTGCCTCCTTTGTCATACATTAGTTGACCATAGGTGCGTGTGTTTATCTCTGGGCTTTCTATCTTGTTCCATTGATCTACATTTCTGTTTTTGTGCCAGTACCATATTGTCTTGATTCCTGTAGCTTTGTAGTATAGTCTGAAGTCAGGGAGTCTGATTCCTCCAGCTCCATTTTTTTCCCTCAAGACTGCTTTGGCTATTCGGGGTCTTTTGTGTTTCCATACAAATTTTAAGATTTTTTGTTCTAGTTCTGTAAAAAATGCCATTGGTAATTTGATAGGGATTGCATTGAATCTGTAGATTGCTTTGGGGAGTAGAGTAATTTTCACAATATTGATTCTTCCAATCCAAGAACATTGTATGTCTCTCCCTCTGTTGGTATCACCTTTAATTTCTTTCATCAGTGTCTTATAGTTTTCTGCATACAGGTCTTTTGTCTCCCTAGGTAGGTTTATTCCTAGGTATTTTATTCTTTTTGTTGCAATGTTAAGTGGGAGTGTTTCCTTAATTTCTCTTTCAGATTTTTCATCATTAGTATATAGGAATGTGAGAGATTTCTGTGCATTAATTTTGTATCCTGCAACTTTACCAAATTCATTGATTAGCTCTAGTAGTTTTCTGCTGGCATCTTTAGGATTCCCTATGTATAGTATCATGTCATCTTCAAACAGTGACAGCTTTACTTCTTCTTTTCCAATTTGTATTCCTTTTCTTTTTCTTCTCGGATTGCCATGGTTAGGACCTCCAAAACTATGTTGAATAATAGTGGTGAGGGTGGGCAACCTTGTCTTGTTCCTGATCTTAGAGGAAATGCTTTCAGCTTTTCACCATTGAGAATGATGTTTGCTGTGGGTTTGTCGTATATGGCCTTTATTATGTTGAGCTAGGTTCCCTCTATGCCCACTTTCTGGAGAGTTTTTATCATAAATGGCTGTTGAATTTTGTCAAAAGCTTTTTCTGCATCTATTAAGATGATCATATGATTTTTATTCTTCAATTTCTTAATATGGTGTATCACATTGACTGATTTGCGTATATTGAAGAACCCCTGGGATAAATCCCACTTGATCATGGTGTATGATCCCTTTAATGTGTTGTTGGATTCTGTTTGACAGTATTTTGTTGAGGATTTTTGCATCTATATTCATCAGTGATATTGGTCTGTAATTTTCTTTTTTTGTAGTATCTTTGTCTGGTTTTGGTATCAGGGTGATAGTGGCCTCATAGAATGAGTTTGGGAGTGTTCCTTCCTCTGCAATTTTTTGGAAGAGTTTGAGAAGGATGGGTGTTAGCAGTTCTCTAAATGTTTGATAGAATTCACCTGTGAAGCCATCTGGTCCTGGACTTTTGTTTGTTGGAAGATTTTTAATCACAGTTTCAATTTAATCACTTGTGATTGGTCTGTTCATATTTTCTATTTCTTCCTGGTTCAGTCTCAGAAGGTTGTGCTTTTCTAAGAATTTGTCCATTTCTTCCAGGCTGTCCATTTTATTGGCATAGTGTTGCTTGTAGTAGTCTCTTAGGATGTTTTGTATTTCTGTGGTGTCTGTTGTAACTTCTCCTTTTTCATTTCTAATTTTATTGATTTGAGTCCTCTCCCTCTTTTTCTTGATGAGTCTGGCTAATGGTTTATCAATTTTGTTTATCTTCTCAAAGAACCAGCGTTTAGTTTTATTGATCTTTGTTATTGTTTTCTTTGTTTCTATTTCATTTATTTCTGCTCTGATCTTTATGATTTCTTTCTTTCTGCTAACTTTGGGTTTTGTTTGTTCTTATTCCTCTAGTTCCTTGAGGTGTAATGTTAGATTATTTCTTAGAGATTTTTCTTGTTTCTTGAGGTAGGCTTGTATAGCTATAAACTTCCCTCCTAGAACTGTTTTTGCTGCATCCCATAGGTTTTGGATTGTCGTGTTTTCATTGTCATTTGTCTCTAGGTATTTTTTGATTTCCTCTTTGATTTCTTCAGTGATCTCTTGGTTATTTAGTAATGTATTTTTAGCCTCCACGTGTTTGTGTTTTTTACATTTTTTTCCCTGTAATTCATTTCTAATCTCATAGCATTGTGGTCAGAAATGACGCTTGATATGATTTCAATTTTCTTAAATTTACTGAAGCTTGATTTGTGACCCACGATGTGATGTATCCTGGAGAATGTTCTATGTGCACTTGAGAAGAAAGTGTAATCTGCTGCTTTTGAATGGAATGTCCTATAAATATCAATTAAATCTATCTGGTCTACTGTGTCATTTAAAGCTTGTGTTTCCTTATTAATCATTGGATGATCTGTCCATTGGTATAAGTGAGGTGTTAAAGTCCCCCACTATTATTTTGTTACTGTCCATTTCCTCTTTTATAGGTGTTAGCAGTTCCCTTATGTACTGAGGTGCTCCTATGTTGGGTGCATATATATTTATATTTGTTATATCTTCTTCTTGGTTTGATCCCTTCATCATTATGTAGTGTCCTTCCTTGTCTCTTGTAACATTCTTTATTTTGAAGTCTACTTTATCTGATATGAGTATTGCTACTCCAGCTTTCTTTTGATTTCCATTTGCATGGAATATCTTTTTCCATCCCCTCACTTTCAGTCTGTATGTGTCCCTAGGTCTGAAGTGGGTCTCTTGTAGACAGCATATATATGGGTCTTGGTTTTGTATCCATTCAGCGATCCTGTGTCTTTCAGTTGGAGCATTTATTCCATTCACGTTTAAGGTGATTATCGATATGTATGTTCCTTTTACCATTTTCTTAATTGTTTTGGGTTTGTTTTTGTAGGTCTTTTTCTTCTCTTGTGTTTCCCACTTAGAGAAGTTCCTTTAGCATTTGTTGTGGAGCTGGTTTGGTGGTGCTGAATTCTCTTAGCTTTTGCTTGTCTGTAAAGCTTTTGATTTCTCTGTCGAATCTGAATGAGATCCTTGCCGGGTAGAGTAATCTTGGTTGTAGGTTCTTCCCTTTCATCACTTTAAGTATATCATGCCACTCCCTTCTGGCTTGTAGGGTTTCTGCTGAGAAATCGGTAGCTGACTTCTTAACAAAAACAATGGAAGCCAGAAAACGTGTTAAGGGACTGAAAGAACAAGTATTAACCTCCTTGCACATCCCTCAAGTACTAGAAGTGTTATTCAGAAGTGTGCTTCTAGATGGAGACAAGGGATGTGAGAAGGAATCAATTAGGAGAATATATGGGATAATCTAAATGAATATCATTTGTATAAAAATAATTGTTTCATATCATTTAAAATGTAGAGAGAATACAAATAATTGAGAAACAACAGTACAAGAATCCTGAGAGTGCAAATACAGTTAGAGTTAAAAGGGTTTTTTTTCATTGTTTGGGATGCAAAGTATTGATTTATAGTAAGCCTAATAATAATTCAACAATGCAAACTGTAATGCCAAAAAAGTCACTGAAATGATAGAAGAAGGCATAAGTAACAAGCTAGCACAGGAAAAATGTAGATTAATAAAACATATAAATTAATCTAAAAGAAGACAACAGTGGAGAGAAAAAGGAACTTGAAAAGGTGGTCAAGTAGAAGACCAATAGTAAAGGGTCGATTTAAACTCAAATTAGAAAACGCAATGACAGAAAAAGATATGTCATGCAAGAGCCCCTCAAAGAAAGCTGGCATAGCTACACTCATAGCATACAAGGTAGATTTCAAGGAATGCACATTAGTATTGATAAGAAGGATACTTTATAAAGCTAAAGGATCAACTATCAGGAAGATATGTAATTCTACATTTGAATGCTCTTAACAATGTAGCCTCGTGGTATGTAAACCCCAAATTTTCAGAAATAAAAAGACAAACCCACAGTCATAGTTGGGGACTTTAATACACTTCTCTCAGTAACTAATAAAGCAAGTAAACATAAAAACATACATATTCAACCTCATTAGTCATCAGAAATTGAAATTTAAAACCACAACGTAAAAGCCTACACACCCAACAGCTTAATTTAAAAAGACAGACAGTAATACATGTTGGCGAGGATGGAATTCACTTGTGCTGTTGGTTGGAGAGAAAACTGCACCAATCACTTTGAAAAACTCTTTGGTATTATTCATTAAATTTGAATATACACGTACTCCATGGCCCAGAGAGTTTTACTCCCAGGATATAGCCAACAGAAATGCGTATCTTCATCAAGAAATATTATAGCAGCATGAGTTGTAAAAGACAGAGACAGCATATAACTGAAAATGCCCATCTCTAGCAGAAGCAGGAAATCAATTTTGGTAAATTCAATGAATGATTATCATTAACAAGGGGAATGAATGATTAATACCATGCACAATAACCTAAATAAATCTCACAAACATAATGGCACATGAAAGAAGCCAATAACAAATAATTTAAATCATATCATTCCATGTATACAAAATCCAAATATATAGTGCTGTAAGTCAGAAGAGCAGTTATCTTGGGAAGGAAAGAAACAGTAGACAATGGAAGAGAACACAAATGGTGTCCCTGGGGTATAAAAAATAATAAAGTTTTTTTTTGACCTGAATGGTGGTTTAATGGTGATTCATCTCTGTGCTAAGCTGTTAAGCTGTACACTTAAGGGTTTTGCACTTTATTATATGAATGTTTTAATTTAAAAAATCTATTTACAATATTAACTTAAGTACATAATGTACAAAAAAAAATATCTATTTTTCTGATTAATCCTGTTTTCACTAAATCCTTATATCTGAGTTAATTTCTGGGTTCCTCTCCGGCACCCTCGCAGGGTGTTCAGGAATATTCTCCAGTAAAGGAAAGTCAAACTGAAGACTCACTGTCAAAGCATCCTACACATTCTCTGTATGACTTTCTGGACAGTCAGATGGTCAGTTTTGCTTAAACGTGTAAGTTCTATACAGCATGTGTTACAACTTACCGGGTTGTCTGAGTCCATATTTGGCTGTCCGAAAAAGATCTGGTCCTTTTTCAGGATTTCAGCCTTTTGCCTACACCACGTGACTTTAAGTTAGCAAGAGGAATTATTCTTTCCTGCTTTAATACCTGAAATCTATTTGTAAATCCTATAAAAAAATCTTGAGCATTATATTTTAAGTTCCTCCTGCTATTCACTAACAGAGATCTGTTTGTCTCCCATCTTTGATTATTTCTCTCCTATCAGCTTTTCCCTGCTGTCCCATATTATTAGACTGGCTCTCCTCTTCCCAAATCCAGAATGTTGGGTGCGCGCGAGCAGGTGTGTGGGTGTATGTGTGTGTGTGCACACACACACATCGGGGTATGGGCTTCTGGGCAGTCAGAATCTTTCCTACAGTAGAGATTCCAGCATCCTTGAGTTTCTTTCTGGTTTTTGGCTATCTTATTACTTGAAATTGTTAGTTTCTGCTTTTATGGAAGGAACCACTCCCATTTAAACATACAATTTTTCTATTTATGTTAGTTTTTGTCTGGTTTGTGTTGGATAAAATATTTATTCTGTTTCACACACATATGTATGTATATGTGTATGTGTTTTATTGCTTCACAGACTTTATCCATCCTAGAGGACAAAGACAGGTTTAACAGATGTCTGTTTTAAATTGTCTGCAAAAACTACATTCAACAAAGACTTAAATTGGTGATTCTTCCTAGTGTAGAAATAAAGTCTATGCAATTTCCATAGAATTTGGACTATAGCTTTCAAAGTATTCTTCGAATTTTGCATAGGTGTGAATGTGCAATC
This sequence comes from Balaenoptera borealis, assembly GCF_965194805.1. Taxonomy (NCBI): domain Eukaryota; kingdom Metazoa; phylum Chordata; class Mammalia; order Artiodactyla; family Balaenopteridae; genus Balaenoptera; species Balaenoptera borealis. The sequence continues at coordinate 175,637,196 of NC_138866.1, forward strand.
CCAAATTAGTTATATTCTAGAGCAAAGGGAAGAGGGAAAGTGTGAGAAGGAGAGCACTCTGGAAATGGCTATATTTTCAACTCCTTCCCGGGGTGGCAAATATGTTTCAAGAAATTGCTTACATAATGTGTTCTTAAAATTTGGTGCCATCCTTCAGCTTTAATATTTCTGTTTGAGAAATGCCTTGCATGCAGGCTTGGGGTAAAAGAAATAAAGGCTTTTAATTAAGTGATAATGATTGACTTGTTCCTATTTAGACATGCAAATCAGCACAGGAAGATTCACTGACACTCCTCCAGCTGGGGAGCTGGGGATATTTTGGAAATAATGTTTGACGCTCCAGAAGAGCAACCAAAGCTGGCTTGTTCATAGGGAGGATCCCCTTTGTTTTGGACTCCGTTTCTTCTGGTCCTTAAAATCCCTCCCTTGTTGAGGATTCTTTTTCACATGAGTATGTCTCAATACAGACTTAAGGTATTGGAATCCCGCTTTTAAACAACAAACTTCAGCACAGACAGAAAACAAAATGAGGTACAAACAGGCTACCACCCTCAGGTAATACATGGACATTTTTTCCAGAGTGATCTGATCTACTTTCTTATTTAAGGAGAGAGATTCTGAGAGCTCAGATGAGCCCTGTCTTGTGTGTCTGAATTAAGCACCTGCCCCTGTTCCCAGGGTTTGATTCATAGGACCTGCCTTTTTGCAACAGGTATCAGGTACATTCGGTTGTAATAAGATATGCCCTGGGGTCCTTTCTCTGATCTTTTCCCCCTTTCATTCTCCCCACACTCTCTGACTTTCCCTCCCGAGTCTCATTCAGAACCACAAGAATCGATCTTGTGTGCCAGGCCAGTGTGAGGGTTTGTCTGTGAAGCTGTTTGGTGCCTTCCTTTGGCTTTAATATTTTTAGTATTTCTCAGTAGCCGGGCTTGCAACTGAGCAGGAAAACCGTGTCCCAACTCCCTCGTGTTTGGTAGAAGAGGCCAGTACCTTACACACTAAGCATGGGTCTGGGACCACAGCCTCCGTGAAATGTCACAGCCTCTCCAAGCTCAGCTCTTGGGAAAAACACGACGTGGAGGCCTGTATGCGCCGCCCCTGTCTTGTTTGTAGTTTGCGACCTGCTCCTTCCCGGTCACCCGCCCACCTCCGCTATATATCCCCTTTATCTCTACTCTAAATTAAAAGTGCTTCCCTGTTCCAGAATATTCTCTACATCCCTCCACCCCGATTCCTTCAATATTCATTTATTTGTGTCCCTTCTCTTATGATAAGAAATATGACTGAGTTAATGTAGTTCACAGGGTTGGAAAATAGAGAATCTGGGACTAAAATTCAGGCCTTCTTTTTTGGCTGGATTTTATTTATTTATTTTTTCTAACATCTTTATTGGAGTATAATTGCTTTACAATGGTGTGTTAGTTTCTGCTTTGTAACAAAGTGAATCAGCTATACATATACATATATCCCCATATCTCCTGCCTCTTGCGTCTCCCTCCCACCCTCCCTATCCCACCCCTCTAGGTGGACACAAAGCACGGAGCTGACCTCCCTGTGCTATGCGGCTGCTTCCCACTAGCTAGCTATTTTACATCTGGTAGTGTATATATGTCCATGCCACTCTCTCACTTCATCTCAGCTTACCCTTCCCCCTCTCCGTGTCCTCAAGTCCATTCTCTACGTCTGCGTCTTTATTCCTGTCCTGCCCCTAGGTTCTTCAGAACCTTTTTTTTTTCAGGCCTTCTTTCTCTTAATCCAGCAGGCTTCTTTTTGATCATTTCCATGTAATTCTGAATAGCTCTTTTTTCATCCTACCATCTACGTGAATATGTAACTGCTCCCAATCGCATTTTTGTTGTATGCCCTGTATTGGACAATAATTTGGCAAAAAGAAAAGTGTGATCTTATTCTATAAATGTTCTACATCATCTTTACAGAGTAAAACACTTTCTGTTCTAGTTGGAGAAAAGTTGTCAGAAGTTTGTCTAACTGGGTCTCATACAATCTAAACAGTTATTACCTTTACCAAAAACATCAACAACAGGAACCGAACTTGGAATTGAGAAATTCATCAGATGTTCAGAAAAGCTGTGGAACTAGATTAACCTGGAAGAATGAGGACACTGCAATTGAAAAAAAAGCTTTTCTTGAATTTTAACTCTAGAATTTGGTCACCCCTAGTCTCATATATCTTACAGTGTCTTGGGGACAGCAGGTTATCATGACCAGACCAGCAGGAGAGTTTGTTGCATGAGCTCATGTATACATAACAGCTCCATGATGCTGGAGACATTTATGAGGCTTATTATGTTTCAGTTCTTGTTTAACGGCAAGCCCCTACTTGGGCAGTGGAATCCTGCTGATTTACTACTTAGGAATAAATTACAGTTTAGAATTTGGATTTTTCATGGTTTTCTTTGTGTCAGCATAAATAAACTTAGCTAATAGGGCTATGTCTCGTTGCCTATTAGACTGGCTGTAAGTAAAAGGCTTCCTGGCTTGTGAAAAATATCAGCAAGATGAGAGGACTGAACTGATTTACCTGAAAGTATTTATCATCTCGAGGGCTTTGGGATGTAGATGTCAAATGCCGCAAATTATTAGCATTTCCTAACTCATACTTTGAGCTTATACCTTTTATTTTTCCATCAGTTCTAATATTATTATTGAAGAAGCCATTATCCCTGGGGACTGGGAAGTCGTTCTTCATCAATTAAGGAGGCAGAGATGTCCGAGAGGCTGCTCAGGACCATCTCCATCTTTGTGTATCGTTCTCTTGATGGAATCTAGAGTGACGCCTTCACAAGCTTTGAGGGAAAGTTCACAATTTTGTAATTACTGAGAGAAAAAGTGGAATGCCATTTCTAGGTCTTCATCCAGAGTGATTTCTTGGCTCCAATTCCCCCATTGCATTTGCAGAAACGGCGTTTTGGTGTTATTTAACATTCAAGGAATAGTTTCAAGTTTTACAACTGCAAAAGGGTCATTATTTTTATCAGTGTGCTGGAGGTTATTTTGAGTCTGACTACGGAGGGCCTGATTCAATAAAATCTCAGCCTGAGTCTCCCAGCAGGATGCTCAAACCATGGGAATTCAACGGGAGAGCCCACATGGGCTTCTATGATACTGAACCAGGGCCGAATTTCCATTTAATCATTCTCAAGAAATCAAAAGACACTTTGGGATTAAATGGCAAACCTTTTAACTAGGAATTCCTCAGCCAAAATGGCCAATTAGCATTTAAATTGCAGAACTGCCTTATGTAAGAGGGAATGAGTAACTGAAGAAATAAAATATCTTCCTTATTAGTTAAAAAGGTAAACCCAGAAACATGGAGTTATCGTGAAATAAGCATTTCTCCTAGGACAGGGAAAGTACCACAGGGCTTTTGTTGCAAAGGAGAATTTTAAAAAGACCTGAATTATTTACTTACGCTCATGCTTTTAGCTTTAATTGGCAAAATTGGCTCAAGTGAATGATATTTGAACCTGCCCTCTAATTATATATATATATTTTTTTTTCTATGAGCTTGTTTTATTTTAATACATATATATATTTAGATTCCACATATAAGAGAGATCATATGGTATTTGTCTTTCTGTCTGACTTATTTTACTTAGTATAATGCCCTTTCTATCTCTTTATTGATATTCACTAGTTGTTTATGTATCATTCTTCTGATTGATTTTAGTTCTTTGTCCATGTTTTCCTTTAGTTCTTTGAGCATATTTAAGATAATTAATTTAAGCAGAATAAAGAAAAAACAGAATGAAAAGAATTGAGGACAGTCTCAGAGACCTCTGGGACAACATTAAATGCACCAACATTCGAATTATAGGGGTCCCAGAAGAAGAAGAGAGAAAGAAAGGGTCTGAGAAAATATCTGAAGAGATTTTTATGGTAACTATATATTTTTACATAACGTTTTGCAAGTGACTCAACAACTCAGTTTTTATCTCTTAAAATTGATTTTAAAAATAAGTTCTTTTATTACTGGAAAACAAAAATAATACATTATATTTAGAAATGACCTACATTCAGTTTTATGTATTCATAAAATCTTTGGCCCATTGAAGTCTCCTTCCCAATCTTCTAGTATGCACCTCAGGGGCTTGGAGGCCAAAGAGAATGGGAGTTGGCTTAGGGAAAAAAACCCACACATTTCTGGCATGACTGCATATAAGGAAAACTTAAAACCTTTCAGAAATGTAGTTGAAAATATCTCTTAAGAAATTGTTTATGATCTTTCCCCGTATATGACCATCTAACTTTTAGGCTCTGCTCTCACCAAACTCATTGAGTATGTAAATTTCAAATGTTGGTTCTCCACCAACATTTACTAATGTTGTTATTGTTATGTGTTTGTATACCTCCTTTTAAAAAATTAAAATGGTACAGCAAATTAGACGGTTGTTGTTCTACTTGGCAATGTTCTTCTTCTCCCTGTCAGGCCCTCCCCATGGTACCGCAGATTCCATGGGATTCCATGACATGTCACACTTGGTGTGGACCAGCAATTGTGGACTGGAAGGGATCTGCCCAGTTCTTACTCTAGTAGCTGTGTTTTCAAAAGGGGTGATACAGTTAGGAAGTTATAGGTCCATTTGGATTTTCACACAGATGGGGAGACGATGCATTTTGAAGGTAAATATCCTGCAGAGGACCACCAAGGAATTCTTTACACACTCATTCAGACTACAAGAGTGATGGGTTTATATGTGACACTTCTAGGTAGTATTTTTATTTTTAAAGGAAGTAAAATATGAATGCAAAGGAATGAAAATGGTGTCGGAGACATATTTGGCTTTGCGGCTGTGTGCCTTTCTCACAAGGAGACTACAAGAACTCTGCCCAAACATAGAAACTGGTCTTAGTTAAAGCTCTAGACCCTGTTTTCATCTGTTTTAAGCATGATAAAAATTAAACCATTCATATACTTTGAAAAAATATTATTTTAAAAAATGTCTGTTACTGAAGACTAGTTTAGAAATAGATACAAGAAATCCTGTTTCTGTTGACAGCACCGTCCTGGGCAATTATAACTTGAAAACTTAAAGTCATCAATATTCAGCCCTACTTTTCCTTTGCTACTTAGGTGCAAGAGGTACTGAATTTTTCTGATTTACACCCAGAGTTTTTTGGGTTTTCCTTTGTATTCCCATTGCAACAGTTTTCACTTTATTTGGATGGAACTTTTCAGTAGCCTCACAATTTCTTATCTTCCTCTGATCCATGAATGTTGTCACCAATATTATCCTTTTGAAACAATAAATCTATCCTTTCACTCACTTGTGCAAAAGCATTTGTGTCCCTCAATTGCCTCAGAATAAAATGCAGTCTTCTTCCCTGGCATCATTCAAGTTGCGCCACAATTTGGCTGCATCTTTCCTTTTAAGGATTTCACTGCTACTCACTAATTAGCCCACTCACTTCTGCTGCTATGTATTTGCTCACTACTATGCATCTGTTTCAATGAACTATCCTGCCCTGCAATCTCTGAGGGCCAAAGTTCCTTATAGTTTTCAAGGGCTAGCAGAAATGCCACTTCTCTAAGATACCCACCATCCTTCTCCTCGTAGCTATCCTAACACTTTGTTTTTAATTCTTGACCATTGTTCAGCTTTTTTTTTTTTTTTAATTTTTATTTATTTATTTATTTTTAATTTATGGCTGTGTTGGGTCTTCGTTTCTGTGCGAGGGCTTTCTCTAGTTGTGGCAAGTGGGGGCCACTCTTCATCGCTGTGCGCGGGCCTCTCACTATCGTGGCCTTTCTCGTTGCGGAGCACAGGCTCCAGACACGCAGGCTCAGTAATTGTGGCTCACGGGCCCAGCCGCTCCGCGGCATGTGGGATCTTCCCAGACCAGGGCTCGAACCCGTGTCCCCTGCATTAGCAGGCAGATTCTCAACCACTGCGCCACCAGGGAAGCCCCATTGTTCAGCTTTTTAATATACATTTTTTGCTGAGAAATGTTTTACATACAGTAAAATGCACAGTTCTTAAGAAGATACTTCAATCTGTTCAAATAAATGCATGCAACTGTGGAATCCACACCCTTAGGTGTAGTTCATTTTCTGTTTTACTGATTTCCACTCTACTGTTTCATTCCTTCTTATTGCTTTAGTGTATATTTTTCTACTTTATCTATATCTACCTTAAGATGTAAACTGAGACTGCTCTTTAAGACTTTTCTTCCTGTCTAAAGTGTGCAGTTGATACGTATCTCGTTATAAATATCACTGATGCCGATTCCCCCACATTTTAATACGTTGTCTTTTTCTTTTCCTTCAGTTTAAATACATATCTAATTTCCCATGTAATCTCATTTTTGTCCCTGGGTTTTTTAAAACTGTGATTTTTAACTTTCACATATTTGAGGCATTCTACAAATATCTTTTTGTTTACGATTCCTACTTTAATTCCATTGTGGTCAGAAAATGAAGTCTGTATCATTTCAATAATATTAACTTAATAAGATTTCTTTTATGTCCCATCATATGGTCCATTTGTTGAATATTGCACGTGCACTTAAAAAGAATGTGTGCTCTGCTGCTTCAATGAAATAATCAGGTCTCAGTTGACTGAGAGTGTCGATCAGATGTGTATCTGTTACTGCTTTTTCTTTTACTTTTGGTTTACTTTTTTTCATTAATAATTGAAACAGAAGAGTTAATATCTCCAAGTATCATTAGAAGACTTGTCTATTTGTCCTTTAATTCTCTCAGTTTTTGCTTTATGTATCTTGATTTTCTTTTACAAGGTGCACACACATGCCTCTCTGTGGAACTGACATTTCTATCATTATGAAATGTCCTTCTTTATTTTGGGTAATACTCCATGCTTGGAAACATGTTTTCTAGCCACTCCAGCTTTCTTATGATTAATGTTTACATGGTACATCTTTATTCATCAACATACTTTTAACCTAGCCATGTCCTTATATTCAAAACACAACTCTTTAAAAGTATATAGTGGGGTCTTGGTTCTGTTTTCTCCAATCTGACAATCTCTACCCTAAATCGGAGTTTTTCATCCATTTACATTTAAAATAATTATTAATGAAGTTGGCTTTACTTCCATTATCTTGTCGTTTTTCCCCTACTTGTCACATCTATCTTTGTTTCCTTTTCCTTTTTTCATTGCTTCTTTTGGATTAATAAATGTCCCTTTTGTTATCTTTTGTTTGGATTCCACTTTATCTTGACTACTGTCTCATTAGCTGTACCCCCTTGCTTTAGTTTTAGGAGTTGCTCTATGGTTTGCAATACGCAATTAACTTACTGAAGTCTACCTTGTATGACTATATGAATATTACATACCACTTCACATATAAGGTGATACATTCATAGCAACATACTTTTAGGACTCCTCTCACTCTTGTCATTGCTGTTATATATTTTCCTTCTTCACCTGTTATAAAGTCCATAATACATTGCTATTATTTTTTTAAAATAGAGCAGTCCCCCCACCTTATCTGCAGGTTCACTTTACGTGTTTTCAGTTACCCAAGGTCAACCATGGGTAACTGGGAAAATTCCAGAAATAATCAATACATAAAATCTAAATTGATATGTAGCTGTTCTGAGTAGCATCATGAAATCTCACGCAGTCCTGCTCTCTCCTGCCTGGCAGAGGAATCATCCCTGTGTCCACACCGATGTGCTACCAGCCTGTTAATCACTTAGTAGTCCTCTGGGTTATCAGACTGACTGTTGCGCTACTGTGGAGAGCTTGCATTCAGGTGACTTTTATTTTACTTAATATTGGCCTCAAAGCACAAGAAGAGTGATTCTGGCAATTTGGCCAAAGAGAAGCTGTAAAGTGCTTCCTTAAGTGAGAAGATGAAAGTTCTCAACTTATTAAGAAAGAAAAAAAAATCATAGGCTGAGGCTGCTAAGATCTGTGGTCAGGATGAATCTTCTATCCGTGAAATTGTACAGAAGGAAAAAGAAATTTGTGCTAGTTTTGCTTTTGTATCTCAAACTGTTGCTTATGGTGCATGGTAAGTGCTTAGTTGAGATGCAAAAGGCATTAAATTTGTATAATAAGATATGTTGAGAAAGAGCATATTCACATAACTTTTATTACAGTATGTTGTTATAACTGTTCTATTTTATTGTTAGTTATTGTTAATCTCGTACTGTGCCTAATTTATAAATTAAGCTTTATCATAGGTATGTATGCATAGGAAAAAACATAGTATACCTAGGGTTGTAGCTGCCATTTCAGGCACCCACTGTGGGGGGGGGGGGGCGGGTC